>NW_005187476.1:200452-202480 GCF_000239375.1 Pundamilia nyererei | reverse complement strand
TGGCAGGAGCTGGTGGTAGCACTCAGTCACCTCGTCGTCCAATATGAGAGCAACTTCTGTACTGTTGCCCTCCAGTTTATTGAGGAAGAGAAGAACTACTCCGTGCCGTCACCGGCCAACACCGCGGGTATGTGATCAGCAGTTCCTTTAATCAGAGTCACTGTGTCAGATTTTAAGCATGTGGGATTTGTACACGCGTTTTCATTTTCATTGTGTTATTATCTGAATGACCCTTGACCCAGAATATGACTTTTTTATAATTATTTGAATAAGGTTGATGTTTCCTGTGATACAGATCGGGCTTAATTTACAGGATATTTATGTATCAGTGGTAAGAGATCAAATTTAGCAGCGGTCAGAGGATTGAAAGCTGAAGTCATACCTCTCCTGTATGCAGGTGTGTGCAGGGGGAGTGGGTCGACTGGGATGAGTGAGTTTATGTAGAGTCAATTTGAATTTCTTGTTTCCATTTTTTTATGGCTCGATTTAGGACGAAGAGAAGGTGAAATGGCAAATCACTATTTTTTTTTTCTTATCTTAAGGCAGAACTGTTGTCGCGTACATGGCAAACATGTGTACAGCTGTTTACTGAGGAATTAGATTTGGACTTGAGTCAAAATTCTCAAAGGTTCTTAGTCAGAAATGCGAAACCACTTAAACAGTTTTTTAAGTTGTTATTTTAGGTTATGAAGTTCCCACAATGATTGAGTTGGGTCAGACTGGGAAACCTAATCATTTTGAGCTGTTTGGGATAATCTGTGATCTGATTAATGTGCTTCTGCATTTCACGCTCAGAGCCCGGTAACCTGACTCCAGTGAGGGACAGCCCGGCCATCCCTCGCTTACGATCAGTCAACTCCTACACCAACATCCGAACTGCTACCACTGCCCGCAACCTGAACAAAAGTCTGCAAAACCTCAACCTCAATGAAGAGGGTAAGACCGAGCGACAGGGAGCAGAGTGCTGGCAAATTGATGTGTGTGAAATAGATAAAGTCGAGTTTAAGAATGATTTTTAGGAGGGTTGCATTAAGACAGACTTATAGAGCTTATTAAATTGAACTATTTCAAGGAAAGAGAAATATCACATTCTACATCAGCTGCGGATTCTGGATGTTATTCTTCAGGCTAACTTCTGCATTTTGTTATTCCTGAGTGTGACTCAGTGTGCATTAATAAGAGGTTTCACAACCACCAGAGAGGTCGTGACCAGGTTTCCAAACAGGCAGAGTTCTTCAGCTTGTTGATTCGAACCCGGCTCTCACGTGTAAAAAAAAACATTTTCACATCATCTTTGTCACGATGCTTAACTCGACACTCGTGTGTCATGTTAGGCATAAGCGTAACACCCAGAGAATATTTAGTACGCCTGCAGTATTTTGTTGTGTAAGTGTATGTTTGCTATTCAGAGGTGGACCTTGGCCCTTTCCCAGAGAAATCCCTATCCAAAAACACTTCTTCATGCTAACACTCTGCTGTGGAGGGCACGCCAACCTAGTGAGTCAAACTGCATCAAAGTTACCAAGAGAGACTAAACTTGTCAAATCCAGCTAAATGAAATTTTTTAATTGTTGCTGCTTCACCTTTGCACTGGCCGATGATTATTGAGAGTTTTTCACCTATAAATGTTATAATTTTCATCTTAGTCTTCAGCTTCGCCTCTCCATTTTCTTTTAATTTTTACTTTAAAGTAAAAGTATTTTTTCTATATCCTCTTACCTCCTTTAGGCTCTTATTCAAGTCCACATTTTATATGCTACTCTGCCTGAGCAGCTTTGCATGATTCAGAGTTCAGAGTAATCCTTATTTATCTTATATTGGGCGGGATTGGTGCTGCTCCTCAGGTCATCGCTGTCTTTAAGGCCACCTTCCCTCAGAGCTAGCGACAATAAATAGATGACTGAGATAACCGTGTTAAGGAAATCGAGGGTTCAGAGCATCTGAATCCTGAGCGGCCTAATCACCAGTGGAAATGTGGAGCTGTCCATGGTGCTGAACTTAAAGCCAAAGGCATACTGCACTGTATGA
>NW_005187476.1:198636-199689 GCF_000239375.1 Pundamilia nyererei | reverse complement strand
AATAATTTAAGCCGTAGCCACGTAAATCTAACACGAAGGTCCAGGGCTTTTCAAGCACAACTCACTGTCCTTACTGAGCTTGTGACCTCCTGTTTGTGTTCAGTGATTCAGACAGCCAAAGCTAACTGCCCTCCCTCTGTCTACCACTGCCAGGCTGAGCAATGACTAAGCCCTGAGTGGTGCTAAATCAGTGGCACTTGGTGAAGTGCCTAACCTACTGCTCACACCATTTCTAATTCACATTCTCAGTGCTTATTCCAATGCACAGGGGTGTTTATCATCAATAAGCACCGAGCAGAACGTATTTCCATTCTCCACCAATCTCCATTTCCACATTTCAGCCTGCAGTTTGTTTGGCCGATGCATGGGAGTTGGAGTTGTGTGAGTCAGAGTAATGAGCGGTGTTTATGGCAGTTACAGCAGGAAACAAGTGGATCTGACGTCTGAAATGAAGTTATGACTTCTGTCGTTGGCCTCCAAGTTTACACATTTCACACTTGATTGGCTGTTGATTAGACTGTTCAGTTTTGTTTTCTTTTTTTCAATGTACATAATGGCACATTTACAGCAGCTAATCGGCTTCCTTTTCAACTGATTACGTTTGTAATGCTCATAATTTATTGCTGTCCTCTATCCAGGTGGACCAGCAGCCTTCTCTCCTGGTAACTTGAGCACCAGCAGCAGTGCCAGCAGCACCCTGGGGAGTCCTGACAACGACGAGTACATCCTCTCTTTTGAAACCATCGACAAAATGCGACGGGTGTCCTCGTATTCTTCTCTGAACTCCCTCATAGGTAACCAATGTCCAGTACTACCCGAGTTCTGTCTGTGGTTTCCTACAAGTAAATGTTGAAAAATACTTAAAGTGTGCAAGGGTAGAGAACGACCCTGAGGAGGCACTGAGGACGTGAGGTGTTACTCACTGATCCTCAGGCCAGAGAAGAATGGAGAGCGACACAGAAGCACCGGGCAGCTCTGACCCCGGGGGCTCTTTTGAAGTTGAT
Organism: Pundamilia nyererei; assembly: GCF_000239375.1. Lineage (NCBI taxonomy): Eukaryota > Metazoa > Chordata > Actinopteri > Cichliformes > Cichlidae > Pundamilia > Pundamilia nyererei. The sequence continues at coordinate 198,685 of NW_005187476.1, read as the reverse complement.
GACTTTTCCCCTCCAGGATCCCTTGAAGCAGACATTAATGTGGTGGAGG
>NW_005187476.1:128036-196824 GCF_000239375.1 Pundamilia nyererei | reverse complement strand
AGCTGTAACCCTGCTGGATGATGCAGTCAGCAGCAGGGACAGTGTTGCAATATTTTCCATCATGTGAGCAGCAATCCTCAGGGGGCTGTGCGTGAGAGAAAAATAGAAGGAAATAAATGACCTGAAGAAGGCGAAGGGAAGAGGAAGAGTGCGAGGCCTCAGTAGAGTAACCCTGAAACAAGGCCACAGACGGAAAAGCTCCAAATCTAAGAATAGAGCAAGTGTAAAGGTTTGCAGATGTGTAAAGGACACCATAGAAGGCAGCGGGGGGCTGGGACATTAAAGTGCTTTTCCTGATACACACCGAAGTCGCCCCTGTTCACTTACTGCTGCTCGCAGGTGATTGGCGGGCTGCGCCATGCGCCCTGACAGGCAGTTTGTGTGTGAGCAGAACAACTATTAACTCACTTCCACCCCCACAAGAAAGAGGAAAGTGAAACTCAGGATTCCCTCTCCCTCTTTCTCTTTTTTCCTTTTTTAATGTTAAATTTTAACTTGGAAACCTTTAATCTCCCAGCTGCCCCATCACATCTCAGTTAATGCTTTTAGCACAGCAAAAATGTAAAATTGAGCTCTGAAGAATACATTCAAGTTGCCGTGAAAGTAGTTTGAGGTATTGTAATAAAAGCTGGCTTTGTTTTAGTTATTTTCATATCGGTCCTCTGAGGAGAAAGCAAACCAGTGTCTTCTCTATTTTAACTGTGTAAATGTGCACAGAGACCTACTCAAACGCACATTTGAGTTATTCTGTAAGACACACATTGTTCTGGCTTTTTTCTCCTCTCTAAAAGAAACTTCAGGGATTTCTCGGTTAATCCAGAAACCTGAAGTCAAATTCATCAGGGCCTTCCAGCTGTTCTGGTGGGATTTTCAGAGTTTTTTCATGTTTTTTTTGTTTTTAATAGCGCAGACACAATAGGAAACCAAAGCTTGGAAATTAATGTTTGATGAAGAAAATCATTAAAAACACGTTGGCAGTGTTCGCTCTCTTTACCCTTTAGTCTGACAAATCTAAAATTTGATGCCCATTGAAACTTTTTTCAACGTGCACTGCTGGCGTGAGCTTCCCGTCCATGTAAACGGGTTGTTAAATAAATAAACATATTGGGATCTCACCCACTAAACGGTTGCCCCAGCACAGCAGAGCAGAGTCCAAACACTCCCCTCAGCGAGCCAGTATAAACGCCTTCTCTCACAGTGGGCAGAGAAGATGAATGGATGTTTCTGGGACACGAAGAAAGGGCTAAAATGCTTACCTGAGTGCAGATTTGTGTAGAATTAGATTTGCTTTTGCCTCTTGCATTTCTTTTGTCACTTAGATTCAGTTACCTAACTCATTTGAGACTTCAATTGCCGTTCTGATTTATTTGTTCTTAACTTATTCTTTTCCATCCTTTGTTTGGTTTGAAGTTGCTTTCATAAGACCCTTGGGGCTTGCTTTTTCATCTCAACTGGAAACAAAAAGCATTAACTTGTTTCTCACTTTGTGGTAAACAGCAGCATGCATTCACCGATTTATCTCATCTATCTGCAAACAAAGAAATGTTGAGAGGGTACGTGTATTATAGGCCAGCATTTTGGAACAGATTTCAATGCTGAATGCAGCAGCTGCAGGAGTCTGCCTGCACAAAACCAACAGGGTAATAAAAGTGTGCTGTGGGCCAGGGTCAGAGCACTGATTGATGGACTTACTATTTGTTATTATAATTACCCCCAAGCTGGGAGGTTCATTTGTAAGGCATAAATATCTAATATGGCTTCAGCCGAGGTTCAGAGATTGTTTTTAATCTTTGTTTTCAGTAACATAAAAAAGTCTTTGATGTTGTGCTTGGAGCACACTGTTTTGGGATGTAAGGTTTTTAGGTGTCTGCCTGATTTATCGTTCCTCGATTTAGTGCTGAATGTTGTTGATGAGTAATCTGAAGAAAACGTCGACACACGGCTTATGTAAAATATCTTTATAAAACACGATACAGTACTGAAACTAGATGCATATTGCGCATTTGCAGCTTGTGGCATCTATACATGCAGTCATACATGCAGTACTGCTTCTCTGAGTGTGGGTCACAGTTGAAGCAGAGCTGTACGGTCCTTGCTACCGCCTCCCTCCCTTCTCCAGGTATACTGAGGCACTCCCAGGCAGGCCACACGGGTCTCTTCAGAGGTCTTCTCTCAGGTGGACGTTTCTAAGACACCTCACCTTGGAGCCATCCTGTCCATGCATAAAATCTGCAGCTCTGCTCTGAGCTCCCCTTGTCTGACTTAGCATTTAACCGCACCTCTAAACACAAACCCAGACGCACTGTTGAGGATTGTCGTGTCTGCCTCTTGTTTACAGGGTGAGCTTAGATTGATAAGCTGCAACACAACAGACTGGTACAGCAGTCCACTTGTCAACCACCTCCTCCACTCTGAACTGCGCCCTGAGGTGCTTTAACTCCACCATATGCAACATTTAATCCCCAATTCAAAGCAGGTTTCAAATTTAGAATTGCTCAGCTTTCATCCAAACCTCATGGTGAAAGGTCAGCTAGAGGGCAGCAGCCCACATCATCTGCAAAAAACTGATCTTGTAACCACGAAGGTGGACAAAGCCCTTTCCGTGGTTAAGTTCTGTCCACAAAGGTTACTTCCTTTTGGATGCAGTATTTATTTCAGCCGTTACAGCCATTCGCCCTCTAACGACCCTTAATAGCTGCACCACGTCCATCCATCTAGCAGCTGACAAAGACAACATCAACCGTTTTATCTTTGTGATGGTGCTAAAAAAGCTAATATACAAAAGTCAGTAAGGTTCACAGTCTGTGAACCGCGCTGATATTTTCATTCCAGACTAAAGCTGTGACGCTGTGCATCTAAGGTAGGCCATGACTAATGCAGACTTTTAGTCTGCCTGGGCCGACTTTCAAATTTGTTACATCAGAAGCTTAAATTCACTTTTGTCAGTGTGTTTGAGGCAGTCTCACATTTAAAGAGCACCGCAGGTATGATTTGGGGCTGCTTACACTGCTTACCTCTCGCTTTGAAATATATTAAAAATATATTTTACACACACGAGGTCCTTCACTGCTTTCAGACATTCTGATGTACTTTTTATGTTTCAGCCATTTAAATCTCCCAAAAAATGATATGCAGTGTTAAAAGTAATTTATGTCATCTGCAAGAATTGGTGGAGGCTATAAAAAAATGATGCAGTGGTTCATTTAGCCAGCGGTTAACATCTTTACTACTGTACATCCGTTTCTCTCTGCACAAGACTTGGGACGACACGAGTGTCACGTCAGGACACGGCTGTGCTGCAGCGCTCAGCCAGTGAATGATATTCACCGTCACGTTCTTTCATGTGGACTGTGTAGGGATGGTGCACTGGTAATTTGTGCGCAGCAGTTAAATGGGAGAGGAACCCTATTTCACATTTATCAAGTGGCTGTTTACTGCAGCAGCTAGCACGCTGGCTAGCTGTCGCTAATCATATCCTGGCCCTCAGGCTGCAGTCTAATCACCTCTTTAACTCCCTCGCTCTCTTCCTCCCGCAGTCACTCTTGCTCTCTCCGTCACTTCATCTCTCCCTCCTTGTTCAGGATGCTTTTTTTTCTTACTTATTCTTTGTCTTCTCTCTTTATATCTTGCCTTTTTGATCACTCTCTGTCATATGTCAGAGCACAGAGGCTTCTGAAATGTATGATCCGTCTCTGTTCTCTTTTTCCCTCCTTCTGCACTCTGGTTTCGCTGCGCCGACACCACATCTTTCATTTTGCATCCATCCCCTAGTTGCTGCCTTCTGTCTTCCTCCATTTTTGGGGGGAGCGGTTGCCCTTTTTGTCTCCCTTGTTTGAAGCACTTTCTGGCAGGGAGTCTCAGTTAGTGGGTCCAGACTTCAGTCGTTCTCGTTACCTCTCAGGGTTTATAACTCCTGGATTTTTAGAAAAGTGGAGATTTGGGCAGGGTAGAGCGTGACAGCGGTCATCCTTAGAGGTCAAATTTGCACGGCTGCCTTCATAGTCGGAGAGATCTGAGAAGAAGGAGGGAATAATCAATTCAAAATGAGAAACTGCAACAGCTGGGGACTGCCAAGTGTCCCGGTGCCTGACACTGAGGAAGACGTCAGATTGAAGCTGACGGACCGAAGGACTTTTAGATGGAGCTAGAGTGGAAAAGGGGCTGCAGCAGGAAGAGGGCTAAGTAAGGAAAACATGCAGGAGCAAGTAAAGGCTCACAATCTAGGGTGAGTTTGAATAAGAAAAAGAGTTCATTCTAACACAAAGAGACACAACAGGCTGGTGGTGCCTCCAAACAAACTGTTGTCAGCAAGAAACTCTTGTGAAAATGACAGAAGGAGGAGAAAGTTCAAAGAACAACAAACAAGCTTCAGAGAAAATCAGCAAATTGTCACATTCGCTGCAAAGTCGATGCAGAAGAAAAGAATAATGACGAGTGAACAAAAACACCTTGACAACAGGAAATGTTTGTTCATTTGTATTCATGATAACAGCAACAGTTCTCGGCAGTGGAGCTCCGGTGGATGCGGAGAGCCAGCTGTTTGTTGCGCGTGTGTGTTGTGCGTTGATTAATTGTGTACATTAGCTTACACCAGAGGTCCGTTTCCCTCTGCCAGCCAAAAAAACCTATAACTGCAGGAGAGGTAAATGACCGGAGAGGGTAGCATGAAGCTAATGAGATGAGCACTTAGCTCTTCTTGTAATGAACATGGAAGTGAATTATAAGATCTACATCAGAGTGAGGTGTACAGTATGAGTTTGTGGGTGTATTGTACGTGTGTTAATTTTCTCAATGTGTGTGATTTGTGTCTGTTGTTTAAAACTTTGCTTCCAAGCTGAATTTTCTCGTTTTATTTGTCTCTTCTAGGCGTGTCCTTCAACAGTGTTTACACTCAGATCTGGAGAGTGCTGCTTCATCTGGCTGCAGACCCTTTTCCTGAAGTGTCAGATCTGGCCATGAAGGTCCTCAATAGCATAGCATACAAGGTGCGTTATGTTCGGGTCTTTAAAGCTTTTATCACAAACTGTGTATTAAAGACTGACTTTCATTTGGCTCAGTCACAGCAGAGCAAGAACAGGATAACAACCTTCTCTTGAATAGGAAGTAAAACCTGACCTGTGGTTTCCCGGCAACTGCAATGAATTAGTTTATGTTTGGGAACAGATTGCAAGTATTTGTGGGAACCGGGCTACTGCTTTTGATCACAAGATGATTACACAAGTTGTCTAATAGAACCCAGCGTTTCTCCAAACAAGTGCAGATGACTCAGACTGACTTCATTCACTGGTCGATAAAGGTTTGCAAACAACAGCAGACAGGTTGCTGACACCTTACAGCCAGTTGGACTGGGATGCGACTCTGCAATAGGGTGGTTGCTAAGCAGGTTTATCCTGGTTCCAATATACAGTCCTTAAAAAAAATTATTAGGCCAAGCAGCAAGAAAATAGAAATATTTTATAATTTTGTGCTTTGACTGACTCCATCTTCATGCTGGTTTATCGCCGTTTTGATGCACCAGACCTGCTTTGAAAATGGCAACAGACTGATTTCATGTTCACTTTACGTGGTCACACTTATTTTGGTCTTGCTGCATTCAGTTCCCAAGCACTGTTTTTTTTTTTTTTTTTTTCCCCCAGTGTGACTGTAGCATAGTTGGTTGTGGAGTCCCTTTCTGAAGCCTCAGTGTTAGCATTTTGATGGTTGCTATGTCGTAATTAGCAGTAAGCTAATGCTTGCAAGCTTGGATAACGTATTCATCCATAGATTGAATACAAACATCGACAAAGACACCTGTGAATTGGCGCTGGGCATTATTAGAGGTGTGTGTGCTTTGCCTGCACAGGTAGCTGTAGCCACCAATCGAGTCGCTGAACTCCGCGTTTGTGGTTTTGGTGCTTTTTGGAGAATTTTTAATGAATTTATCCAGTAAATAATAATGTGCCTTAATTTAATGTAAAATACCCATAGAATAGGTATTGAGGCTGTTAAAAATCTAAAGCGGTAATGTTGGGCCTTTTTTATCATGATCTAAATGGATCGACTTCCTTTTAGAGCCGCCCTCATGTGGCCATTAGAGGAACTGCATCCGCTTCGTTTTTCAGCTCTTCAGGTTGCTGATTGTTTCTCAAAAAGGCGTCTGTGTATCACTGACAAGCATTCAAGAAAGAGCGGGGAAATTAGTTTTACAGCTTTTGCTTACTGCATTTTGAATTTAAGGTTTGAGCCTTTTCTTCCTTTTCCCGCTGTCCACGTTATAAGTAATTCTTAAAACTGAGTATCATCTCATTTTCTGGAGTCTAATATAATGAGGATATTATAATTGACTTTTTGTCTCTGTATCCCCGTATATCAGTTCTTTTTCACCTCATGGTTATACAGTGAAAAAGATCAGCTTCCAGCACACATGCCCCTCCCTCCCACTGGCATTTGCTTCCTCCGAAAGGCCATTACTTTTGTGCAAATGCAATTAAGGGCCAATGACTCCCCGAGGCTTGGCAGAGCGCAGCAGAGCAAAGAGGCTGCCGTAACTTAAGGAGCTATAATAACCACTATACTCCACCACCCATCCTAAGCCTCGGGCAGGATTTCTTGTGTTTTCCACCACCAACACCAATTGTTCCCTCTGTTACCTTCACACAGGCAGCATCTCTGCATCGAGGCTTCCGTCTCAGCTGCAATAAAACAAAGAACAGGACGCGATTAACAATATAATGCAATAGACGTTTTCTTCTGCCAGCACCGTAACACATTTTTGGAGCATGAGTTATTGTGGACCTGCACACTCAAGTCAATTTAACAAACAGTGGTGTCATATTTATAAAGATTAGGTCCCTGACAAGCAACATAAGGGAACAAGGAAGACGCCTTGAATGGAAGGAGACAGGATTCAGTCGTGCCTTGCAGCTGCTCAGGACACTTTTGCGACACGTTTAGAAGGTTAATCATCATCAGTCATGTTAATCTTTCAAGCTGTGAACTTGAGACTTGATTTACAGAGTTGCACAGGCTCAATTTTTAAACCCACAGAGTCTGACTAATATAGTTGTTTGTAGTTATTTATTTACTCATGTACCCAATCCTGACTCTGCACAGATCGGCTGCTTGTTTCGTTTGTGGCTTTCCAAACACATGTGGCCAACAGGGAAGCCGCGTCCTCACAAGTTGAACGTTGTTTCTCTTCTTTAAATTCCAATACTAAGATATCAGCAAATAGTTAATATTATATCATAATATCGGGTCCCCTGCAGTAGCCAGGGCATGTCCTTTCACTCACACATTAAACAAATGTGCAGGACGCCTCATCAGTTTGTGCGGCTTTGTCAGAAATAGAAGTAGTCTCAGAGTGATGCTCAGAAACGAGGTTGTGTGTTGTTACTCGTAATGTAATTCCTTGTTTTGCAGTCTTAAAAGCTCAGTGAAAAGCCCTCAGCTGCAGCAAGAACAGGAACTGGAAAGCGAGATCATATTTTCCTTGTTCGTGGTCTCTCGACGCTCCTTTTCATGAATTTTAAGTCGTCTCTTTTCCCTCAACCTTCAGCTGGTCTTGGCTGAAGGTTTTCTCTTCCCACACCTCGTTCTGTTGGGGGTTTCTTCCTGGTCAAAGGAAGTTCTTCTTCTCCACCATCACCGAGTGATTGTTAATTCGGGTCCTGTGATCACTGGGATTTTGTTTGTAATTTGTTACTTTCTCAGACATATGTTGTATCTGTAGTATGTAAATAACATTGAATTGAATTGTCTAAGGATGGCTTCCTTTCAAGTTGTTATAGATTAATAAATGTATTATATCTCTATGTAACATCTGCTTGTAAATAGGACTCAAACAAATGTTCTTAGAACAAATGACAGAACTGTACAAAAATGTAACAAAATATCACAACAAAGACGAGAAAGACTACGAAAAAACAAGACCTTAAACAGAATAAGCACAAGTACTTTGATTTGGGATGAAAAACAAAGTATTTTGTAAATAAATGAAACGATGACGGCCAAATATTTAAACGTAATTTATTCCGATGAGGAGAAGGATAGAAAACAGACATTAAAGAGGATTTGATCTTAGCGTTTGATGCAGAATTTGAAGGAGCAAAATACTGTTCTGGACTATAACGATATCATGAGTGCACATTTTAAACAGTGGTGTTAACGGTCTTTTTTATTTTTCCCTCTCTCTCAAAGAGCTCGGCAACAGCTGCTTATTTTAAGAACCCTCATTCAAGTTCACAAGTGCTAACGGCTCTTTTAATTAAGATTTTAAATGTCAAATGTTATTGATTCGTAACAAAGCGAAACAAGGTCAGGAGCTAATTAAAATGTACTTTCTTCCAAGATGATTAAGGCTCTAAATGCTTTTTTTATAGTCCAGTGCTGTCTGATGCTGGGACTCTTGGAGATTTTTAATAGTATATACATTTTGAACACATTGTGATTCTTTTATTCAGGTGCCTCCAGTCGTTTTCACAGATGTGTCACTAATAAAGTTGGATCACATCCATCTGAAACAAATCCAGAGGTTTTTTTATGTTTGAATGGCAAAGATTTACTATCCAACACCGCCCTTATCTCCCAGTTGTTTGCCTGTATTGAAAGGAGATTATTGGTTGAGAGAGGATGAGAAGTTCGACCATTCGGGAGGGGCTCAGAGTAGAGCCGCTGCTCCTCCACATCGAAAGCAGCCGGTTGAGGTGGTTCGGGCATCTGAGAAGGACGCCTCATGACTGAGGTGTTCTGGGCATGTCCCACCGGGAGGAGGCCCCGGGACAGACCCAGGACACGCTGGAGAGATTATAACTCTCGGCTGGCCGGGGAACGCCTTGGACAAGCTGGAGGAGGTTGCCGGGAAGACGGAGGTCTGGGCTTCTCTGCTTAGGCCCTGCCCCAGATAAGCAGAAGAAGATGGATTATGGTTAAGAACTTAAGGTTCTCAATGAAGCCCCCAAACATCATCTTTACTGTGAAAAACAGTTTAATTTAAAGTTTCTCCTCATCTACAAGGTCTTGAAAAATCAGGCCCCATCTTAGCTCAATGACCTCATTGCACCATGTAAGCCCAGCAGAGCGCTTCACTCTGACTGCTGGTTGGCTTACACTTGGAGTAGAATGAGAGGCGGGGCTTTCAGCTCCAGTTTGCAGTCAGGAGACAGACATACTAGTTTTTAAGATTAGACTTGAAACCTTTTGATAAAGCGTAAATTCGGGCTGGATTAAAAAAGGACCCTGAACTTTCCCTTAGTTATGCTGCAGTCGGCTCAGGCTGCTGTGGGATTTAATGCGAGTACTGCTTCTCTGCTCACCACATGTGTATAGACCACAGATGCCGCAGGTAGCAGCACCTCTATCTGCCTCTGAGCCACCTCTGAGCTGGTTCTGTTAAATGGAGGTTTCTCCTTCCTGCCAGGGGTCGTGTGATTGTTGGAGTCTTTACCCTACAGTGTAGAGCACCTGGAGGTGACTGTAGTTTTGATTTGGCGCTATAGAAATAAACCTCAATTCCACAGCTGTATCCTTCGACAGCCTCTGACTAATGTGTTTGCGCAGTTGACTCGCTTTCCAGCCAATTAATGATAGAGGAAGTGTGGGGAAGTGGGTTGAAGTCGGAGAACGAGCCTGTTTCCCCGCGTGGAGTAGTGCAGCTGCTAGCACCAGTTCCAGCCCAGTTTCCCGCTAAAGCTGCAGTTTTGCATGTCTCTCCCGCGTTAGCGTCTGGTTTGTTTGCCACATGTTGACGATCAGCAAACACCGATGAATAATCCATGAGCGTGTTACTTCACTGAGTGGAAACGCTCTTCCGCCCCGATGCTTTTTGCTTCAAAGACCTTTTGTTTGTGCAGTTCAGGTTTCCTGTTGTTTGTGTGCTTACCGCTGCCCTCCTCAACATGCGCTTCTCCTTTGTGTCACACATCCAGCCCACAATTTCTGCAAAAGACATAAGCGCGTCCTTTAGTTCCTTATCTGCTTTTCCTTTTGTGCCCCGTCCCATCATATTGATCTTGTTGTGCATGAGTGGAAAAGCTGCTTTCATTAGTGATCTGGCTTTTTCCATAATAATTGTTCCAGCTGTTTTTACTGCTGTTTTCTTTCATTAGACTTGCCTCCTAATGAAGCGCCAACAGCTAACCCTCATAGCTGATGTCTCGTCCCCCTCACAGATGCAGCCGTTTTTATGGGCCCGGTCTTTGCATTAAAAACTTTCCTGCCTCGCTCTCAGCCTTTCAGACGCACACAGAAGCAAAAGATGCTCACTGCAATTTTGCAATTAGCATAGAAATCAAATCAAAGGTAGTAAAATGTGTTTACTGTGTTAACTGGATTTACGCTGCACACAGTTCTCTCCCCACCTGGCTCGAGTAAACAACAGCTCTGCTATTCATCAGCGATGCTTTGCCTCTATTGTCTTTATTAAGTTTGCCCCTCCCTCGTGTGCAGCCATTAGACAACTCACAATGAAGAGGTTATATTACCTGCTCACTTAATGGGATAAACCTGTGGAAATTTAGCAAACTTTGTGAAGTCCTGCACTTTTTATGCAGTTACAGCAGGAAGATTATCCAGATTTTTGGTTTGCTTCTGATCTAGACACTTTTGCATATTTGTCTCTGAAAGCTTTTGAAAAATCTGGGAAGAAATATCATCATTTCAAACTATAAATCCAAATGTGATCATCTGCAGAAACAAGAATAAACAGACTTTTTTTTTCTCCCTCAGGCTACGATGAATGCCAGACCTCAGAGGATCCTGGACTCAGGATCGCTCACCCAGTCAGCCCCGGCCAGCCCCACCAGCAAGGGCACGCACATACACCAGGCTGGGTGAGGACGGAGCTCACACATGCATGAACGCAGTGACACACCGAAAACTCATTAAACGGAAACCCCAGAGCATTTGAATCATGTGTTAGGCAAAAAAAAGTTGCATTTAATCATCACGATGTGCGTCATTTGTAGCAGGCGAATGGGATTCTGGCCAAATGTTACTTTAAATTTTATATAGAATTATATTCATGGTGCATGAACCAGGATAAAATATAAAAATCAAGCAAAATTAAGTGTAGATTCAGAAGAAAAATAATTATTAGCATTTTAAAATTGAAATATTATTCATGAGCTGTTTGATTTCACGATTGAATAATTTCCCAATTTGTTTGTTTGTGCGTCCAACACCCTTCTGTCATGGTAAATAGTTTTCTATGTGCATTAGAGGAAAGATTCCACCCTTTAATTCAGAACTTTCAGCTTTGCAAACCCTTTCATGGTCATCGCTCGTCACGCCTCTGCAGCAAATCCAGAGCTGCTGTTACATTACACAACCTGAAAGTTTCCTTCTCACTACTTTAATGTGCACATCTGCAGTTTCACCATTATCTCAAACCTGTGCAGAGAGCAAATCATCGGCTTCTGGATCAGACCAAAATTTCTCAGGAGCAGCAGCAGCTGGGTTGAACAGTCTGGGAAAACTCAGTACTGTCCAAGCCTGAAAGCGTCTCATCAGGTCAGAAGAGCGAGGCCGTGTCCCGTGAGAGGCCCTGAGGTTCGACCATAACGTCCCGAGGTGTCTGAGGGATTTTTGGCTACGTTAAGACAGCCTTCATTCATAGCCGGCTCTACTTGCAGGATTTGACTTTGTCCTCCAATACGATTCAAGTTTAAGAGTCGCATACTAGAGGAGATCCACCATGCATTAAAGAAATAGATGTGCAAGTAGTGAGAGGAGGACTATAGATGAGTGAAAAAGCAAAGAAATAGCAGCTGTCCTTTAGACAACACAGAAGAAGCGATGTTAGATTTAGCAGCTGTGTTACATTTAGATGTAACACAGCTGCTAACTTAAAAATAAAAGCACGTCAAATGTGCATTCGTAAACTGACCCCTTAATCCTCTTGTCCTCTTTTCCTTTACTTCAGTGGTTCTCCACCAATGCCCAGCACCAGCAGCTCCAGTCTGACCAACGACGTTCCCAAACCCCCCACCAGGGAGCAGCCGGCCACACGACCGCCTTACACCCCAACGCTGGGAGGACAGGCGCCCCACTCACACCAGTTTACTCGCACTCGCAAAATGTTTGACAAGGGACCCGAGCAGGTAGAGAAAGATGAAACCTGCCGTGCTGCTGCTAGTCACTCTTGTCCTCTCGCTCTCTGTTTCGTTTAACTCTTTAAATCACAGTTTTTTTCTTTTTGTGTTTTTCTTTAGGCAGCTGAAGACAGCGATGAACCAGGTGGTCACAGGAACTACATCAGTCCGGCCCTCCAGACAGGCTTGTGCGACTGGAGCGCCAAGTATTTTGCTCAGCCTGTCATGAAGGTCAGTGTCATCATCTGTGTTCCTCACATGTCAAACTGGTCAGCTTGCTTACTCTCCCACAAAAGGCTGGCTCATCGCACATCACTATGTCGCTGATGGTTGGTGAAGTGTGCACGGCGGGCTCTGGCCTCTAATGCATTTACCGTGCTGTCTAATTAGTAGTCACTCCAATCGCTCACCTCGATGGTGAGAGAAGTTTAACTCAGGCAGATTGCGAGCAGTTTTTTCACCCAGGAACGCCCCTTTAGAGGCGACGAGAGAGTCGGGGGAGGCCTCAGCCCCTTTCAGACACTGACAATAAAAAATGGTTTTAATACAGAGAAAGTGCTGCTTAGTGCACCTTTAAAAGGAGAAAGGACATCGCCATTTTCAAATCAAGAACTTAGAAATGTTTTCTCGTCTTCCTCCGTATTCCACTGCTAAGCCATCTACCACTTTAAAATCAGCTTAAGTCAGTTGCTAAGCAACAAAGCAGCACAATATGGCAGATAATTTTCTGTTTACACACATTTATGTGAATTTGTGTCACTGGTGTGTGTTTATCGTGCTTTTTTGCAACAGTTTGAGGACAGATTGAGCTGTCTGAGGACATAAACTCTGTGTTCTAGGATTTATTTTAAAAAGTAATGAAGTCCTATGGAAAACAGCAGGGTGGGGACCGATCACAGTGAGAGAGAAAGTACCTGCTGTTTGTACGAGATGGCTTTGCTGAATGATGAGCTCCATAATGTAACATCCTCCTGAGTGAAACTTAAGATTAAGACAAGTGCTTTCACCCGGCACAGTAGTAACACCGAAATGCTTTAATATTAAATCAAACTAACGCGTGTTTAAACGGCCTGAACGTGTCGTCTTTCCCAGGAAAAAAGGCAAACAGTGTCAGCACATTTTTGTAGGTTAAACAGGAAGAAAATGAGCCAGGGTCAAACAGAGGAGAAAATGGAAACTTTGCAAAGTGCGTGAAAAATAATTGGGGGTCGTTTTTGCTCATGGCTGATATAGAAAGAAGATATTAGTAAAATAAAAATATTTACAAAACATGTAAGATGTTGTAGGGGGAAAGTGGAGGACAGGAGAAAGAGAGCACAGGAAGAAAAAAATAAAAGATGATGAAAGTAAAATATTTGAAAAGGAAAGCAGACACTGAGGGGCAAATAGAGGTGGGCGAGGAGGAAAACAGAGATGCTAAAAGTGAAAGAAAACTCAATATGAAGAGCATGGTGGTGGGATGAATAGGATGAAAGAAATACGGGGCCAGGAGTGGCAACAAAGGCTGATAAAAAGCAGAGAGATGACTGGATGTGAAGGCGAGTGAACGAGCTCACAGAGTAGATGGAGGAGGAGGAGTAAAGGGGAGTTTTGCCGCAAATCATAACGCTGTGTTGGCAAAATTTTGAGTGCTGTCATAAAACTTAACTCCATTACAAAGCCATGTGTGTGTGTCTCAAAGTCTGCACACAGGTTATCATATCACTGTGTCAGCAGCACACCAGAAGAATGTGTATATTTGTGTTATTGTCTCCACACATCTCACATGAGAGACAGAAGACACGTCCTCTGCCTCAGGTTCATATTTGTTTGAGAAGCAAAGAGCCGTGGTTACATGCACAGCTTCGTGTGGACTTATTATACTCATATTTTTATTCTCGGACTCTAACTTTGTCTCAAATCCAGCTTTATTCTGATGCTTGTCCAGTTCAGGGTCTGACATTATTTTTTGTCTTGAAGTGTTTTACTCTTATTTTATTAGTCATCACTTTTAATGTCCGTGTTATTTTTCCTAATTATATTAATGGTTTTTTTTCCCTTGTGGCATATTTTTCAGAGATCATGGATGATTGTAAAACACAAATACAGAACTTTTTGAGAGCTTACAGTCATAAGACAGCATTAATAACTGTAGGTCAGGCAGAGACTGAAACCTAAAAACATTTCCAGCTCATTTTAATTTTATTTAAGTCATTTTGTGATCACAAGTTTCAGCTAGGCCTCAGTCGTGTAGACCTAGAGTAGCTGACTTGTTAGCAAACACCAACAACGTTTCACTGAGCAGTTATGAAACTTTAAAAAGTGCGACGAAAGGGGAAAGGGGGGGTTTTAATGTGTTATTTTTTCCAGCATTTTTAAGCCTCCCAGACTTCTGCAGTTCAGGACATGGCAACATGAAAATTTCAGGACTGAACACCATATGTATACCAAGTGTCGCCTTCTATATGTAACCGGCTTTGAGCCTCAGTAGCAAAATCTGTAAAGGCAAAAGTGCCCCACTTTAATCTCTGCCATAGAGAAACTGCAGCATTGGTAACGTGGCTGCTTCATTTGTTTTCTGATCATTCGCTGAATTTTGAGAAATCTTTCAAGGGCCATGTCACCACGTGCTCCAGGCGGTCAAAACTAGCTGCACCATATGAAAGTTTGCCTGATTAGTAGACATTAGGACAGCATTCCTGAAATATGTCTGTCCATCTTCGATTGAAAGATTTTCATACCATCCAGCTTTGAACCGCTGAGAGAAATAGGACCATCATTTTGCAGACACAGCCAACAATGTCACCACAATTTGTTCTCGCTGGTCATCTTTCATCTGGCAGAGCCCAAAACATTTCAGATGTACAGATTTGAAGTTTAGTGTTCATCGCATCGCACAGCTCAACACTCCCAAGATGCAATGCTAAATGTCAATGAGAAGTAAATGTGTGAAACCTCAAGGGCTGAAAAAAGAGGCTAAGGTGATAGTGCCGAAAACTACAGTACCTGTAACTGTCCTCTGAAGCTGGCTCCAAAAGTGAGCCAGTCACCATAAAACTTAAACTGTTAAAATGTCCACCGTTTGTAGCCAAAAGCAAAGTTTGGGTTTTTAACTGAGAGGGGCTGTTTCTGCCAGGCTTCAGCTCTACAGGCCTCCTCTGCCATGTTTGTGCTGTTGGTGCCCTTTGGAGCAGTTTAATGGAAACCTCTGACAAATAATCTGGTTTACTGTTTGGACCATCTGAGAGGTTTGTGATTTAATTTTGGTTGAGGTCAATTCTAGTAATTTGTTACCTGCAAAGTAATGGATGCAGTTTGGTAACCAAGCGCCATCCTTTCATCTCAATATGGTCACTATTAGACCAAAACACTAACGTGGACGTGGCCAAAATGCAGATGACCTCACAGCGGTTGCATCCATCTTTTTTGTACAGTTTCCGGGTCTGAAATCACAGGTAGCTGCTGACTGTTGACAGCCTGTTTGGCTGTCCACATACTTTGGCCTTACTCTACACTACACACTATCGATTTTACTGTATATGCACAGCGTGCAGAGCTGTGTGGAGATTGTGTGAGAGACTCTCAGACACATTTTTATTCCTCAGGGTCTCATTATACGTTACATTAGCAGCTGACACGCTGCAGCATACCAACCCTTGCAACGACAGCATCAGCCAGCGATTTCCACACAGGTCGACATCAGACTTCTAAATCTGCCTCCTTTGAGAAACCATAAAACCCCAGAGACCCTGTGTATGAATGATTTGACTGAACACACGCTACATACATCTTTCTCACAGACACAAATCTGTTTATTCGCTGTGAGGTGTTACAGTATGTGTGTTTTATTTCTCCAAAAGCCAACACACGCCAGGCGAGGACATTGCAGGAACAGTGGCAACATGGTACTATAACTTTGTGGGTGGGTGGGGTGGGGACTGTTTAGCATTCATGTGGCGTGGGAGGCCTTGCTGTGGAAATGTGCTTCATAAGCACACGCTGGCACCCGACATTTAAAACCACACACGTACATTTACAGTTTTCCTCTGTTGTTTATTCACAGCCGCGCAGTTAACGTTTAATTTATGACTTTAATTCATGGTGCTGAAGAATGACACAGACTTGCTTTATATTAAACTCTGCATATTTAATGTCCTGTTTTAAAAAAAAAAAAAAAAAAAATTGATTCTGTTCCCTTAAAATAAAGTGGGCGCAAAGTCTGTGGGGCCCATTTTGTTACGTAAGACTTAATAAAGTTAATACTTTTAATATTGTCCCACTGCTCAATAGATGTGATGAGATGTGATTACATAAAGTGAACTTGATACCTGGACTCATTATCTTGGTAATCGCATGAGCGTCCCTTAACATTGCACCGAGGCGATTCAGGCTTTCCTGTGAAGTTGAAAAACTTTATGGGAATGAGCACAGATTCTGAAAGGAAAGTCTTAACATTTCAGAAACTACGAATCAATCAAAAGGTTTATAATAATCTTGTCCATGTTTTAGTGGCCTCACTGGAACATGTGTATCTCTAAAGCTCGCTATACTGACAGGGCACTGAGTCCTGCCAGCACAAGGAGGAAATACATACTCTGTAAATAAATGATGGATGGGGGTAGCCGCTGTGACATAACCTACTGGTTTCTGCAGCGTGCTGAAACCAGTAGGTTATGTACGTCTTTTATCCTGTCTTCCTTTTGTCACACCAACCAATCACAGCAGATGGCCCCGCCCCTCCCTGAGCCTGGTTCTGCTGGAGGTTTCTTCCTGTTAAAAGGGAGTTCTTCCTTCCCACTGTCACCAAAGTGCTTGCTCATAGGGGTCATATGATTGTTGGGTTTTTCTCTGTATGTATTATTATAGGGTCTATTGTTGTGATTTGACACTGTACAAATAAAGCTGAATTGAACTGAACCGTCAATATTAGCGTGTTTTTAATAGTCTGCAGAGACCATATTTGAACGAGAGGTTGAGTGCTAAACTAGCAGCTAATGCAAACTTAGTTAGCAAGCTGCTGCATCCATGTATTAAATGATTTCATCTCAGAAACAAATCTGAGAAGTAGTAACCGTATGGGTAACATAAACATTTACAATGTGTGTCACTTTATTAGGTACACAGCAAGCTATTTACCTCCTACTTTTTATTGATACCAACAACCAGCCACAGGACAAATCCACCAGTATCAACAATCCAACTGCAATTTCTCCATGAGCTGCAAATTCTAGTTAAGATTAAATTTATTACTATAAGATTATCTTTATAAGAGCATAGACATAAGGACTAAATCATCTTTGGATACACTAAAATGTAGTATTTTGACCCTTGGCTAAATAGCTGTGCTAATATTAGATTTTTAGTAGATAATTTGGCTGCTAAAATAATTAACTTTGTGAACTCCTGTGGCTTTTTGTGTGTCTCGGGTAACTACAGAAGCTTGCTGACATAGAGATAGCACCAGCATTGAGCTACATTAATCATCTGGCACACAGAAACCTAAAATGTTGAGCCTTTGCTAACTACAGAAGCTGTTAAGAGAACAAATCTAACTGAAAACAGGGTTGATATTAATATTTCAAGTGACGATATTGCTTCTGCAAACTCTATCTTGTAATTTTCATTAATTCGACTTGAGGGAAGTAAAAACGTCTGGTGTGGAAAATATACAAAATTGTTCTTTTTCTTTAAATTTTACTCAGAATAGAAACTAGAAGGTTTTTTTCCTTTCAGAGAAGAGTCCAGGCTGTATCAGCGAAGGAGGGATTATAATGGTTTCATCTGTTATTTGGTGCAGTGGTCTCTGAATGTGGGGGAGAGCACAACAGGATTTAATTAAGTTTTCAACTTTGAAATTTTAAATGTACTCTCAGCAAAAGTGTCAATGTTCAAGGCTCAATAAAAATGGATTTATTGCGGCAGTAATTCGATATTGTCCCTCTGAATTTTTTATTCGTTTGTTTGCTTATCGTTGTAGAAATGTTCCAGGTGGGGAGAGCAGTTGTAAATCTCTTTTTCTCTCTCTTTGTCTTTTCTTTCATGCAATCTCGCAGATCCCCGAGGAGCACGACCTGGAGAGTCAGGTGAGGTTGGAGCGTCAGTGGAGGTTTCTGAGAAATGCTCGCGTAAGAAGGCAGAGTCGAAGCATCATACAAAGAGGTCAGTAATGCGCACAAAAGACCTTCTTCTTCTTCTAACGTGTTCTAAACACATTTATATTTCACGTCGCTGCCTGGAAGAAAGAATCGTCTTAATGTCCTGAGGAGGATTTTCATAGGGGAGATGTTCAAATGAAATGAACAGATATTACTGGAAATTAAATTAATTATTAAAATCTCTTCCCTGGTTTTCATCCTATTCAGTATTGCATTAAATGATTCCTCTTTTGAAAGGTAGAGTGACTTTGGTTAGGGAGCATACACAAGCTCTGCGGTCACTTCACTCGAGCACTTAGCTTCTAACAGAGCCATGTGTAATTGAATGTTTACGGAGCCTTAATGAGAGCAGGATCTGGGTGAAATCCAGACTGTCCAGACAGAGCCTCCAACGGCACTTTTCCTTGTCGGCTGCTCTTTGTTTCATCCGTTTCTCTGCCAGGAGGTGATTATTATTCTGCCATTCTCACCAGATTCATGTTTTGTGTTTTTCACACACATTACTGATTGTTGGGAAGCTTGATTTTTAACGGTATTGTAATGAGAGGACTTCACAAATTATGTAGGGATGGGCTCAGGTGCATATGATGAAAGAGCAGAGGAGAGAAAAGTGACTGCACCTAGACTGAGTAAATCATCACAGTCAGAAGGTTGGCCTGTGCTCAAGTATATCCTGCTTTATCATCTGTTTCACCGTAAATAGGGTCAGAATTTGCTAAAATCAACTAGCAGCCGAGGTCGTAATCTCACAAAGGAACACGGCTTCGTTTTCACCTCCTCCTCGCTTGTAGAAACACTGCAGACGTTTTAAAAAAAAAAAGGTGTTTCACTTCTTCATTTAGTGAAGGATTACTTGATACTTTCTTAACTTGGCACCAACTTCTTTTATCTGCTGTGTTTTAGCATCAGGTCATTGCTGCACAGCTGTTTGATGCAGTTTCTTTCACTTTCTATCACATCTGCATAAAGCGGCTGTTTATGGAAGTTATTTTTGTTTGTTTGTTTTTCTAACAAAGGTTCATTGGTAATATAATACCCAAGGACAAAATAGTCCCTATGTTAGTTGATTAAACTGTTACTAGTGACTGACAGTCGTGTCTAATTGACTATTTCCGGAGCCCTAATGAGGCTAACTTGGGTGAAATCCAGACTGTCCCCGAAAAACATCAAGATGCATCAAAAATTTTAGGTTAGCAAGTTTGCAAATGATTCGCAGGGATGGAAGGATTGATTGAAATCAGTTCACAGCAGGAGACGTCCTCTTTGTGAGTCACAGGTCTCCCCTCACATGCACTCGCACATTAAAGAGGCTCCAGTGCCAGCATACGCACACACTCCCCGGGTGAAGTTTGAGCAGCTCTCAAACAGAATAACTAACACCCCCGACGTCACCGGCAGCCCCCTCCACACATGCATACACAAACACACACTCACAGTCACGAGGCGATTGGCGTCAGAGCTGAGGCTTGCTCACGCACACGTCTATCCCGCTCTCGTTAAATCATTGAATTCCCCTCGCAGTTTTCTGAAAGAGAGAAGTAGTAGGGTTGCCCTCATTCAGTCGAATCCCTCCAGAGAGAGAACCAAGGCGAGAGGAAGGAGGGAGGAGGAGGGGGCAGGGTACGATGGAGGAAGATGGAGGAGTTGAGAACGAGGCAGCAAAGCTAGCAAAGAGAGAAGAGAACAAACGATGTTCTGTAGCCTGTGAACCTGATCTGACTTGTACTGTTGTTTTTGTTGGCGGTGCAAAGTCTGCCCACTTCACTGTGCACTTCTGAGGTGTACTCTGTTTTTACAGTCGCTCTGTATCTACTGTGATGTCACACTTCGTGCACATAAAGCGAGTCGTGATGATGATCTCGGCCGGCTTTTAACCGCCGGCCTCCGCAGCTTCTCCCTCCAACTACATTTTCCTCCGTCACAGCTGCATCCATCCCCCTTCATTGTTCTTCATCTCGTTACGGCGGTCTCGGGAGTGAGTTCGTGTAGCCAAGGACGGGGTCGGCAGCCGGCATGTGTTGTTGCCATGACAACATATAGTGAGGCAGTCAAGTCATCAGATTTATCAACGTGTTTTTACTCGCAGTGAAACCTGCCAGTGGGGTACACAACTCCACTGTTTTCTTTGCCTCGGCTCTTCCACCGCAGACAGTTCCATGTTTTGCTCTGTTCTCTTTCTTTGCCTCAAGTCTTCCTGTCGATGGCCAGGCTGTGCTTTGTCCTTTTTTTCCTTTATTCCACGTTCTACTTCTGAAAATGTCTTCCAGGAAACTTTATTTGCTTTTTGTTTTAACTTATACAAATACTTTAAAAACCAAATACTTGTCTTTAATTTTTTTTTCTCAGTACTACTGTTAAAAGTATAAAGTTCAGATCATACTTGACCTTTGTGTTGTGTTGGGAATCTCGGCCCCGATTCCGTATTTAATTTATGTTCACCAAGCAATACTGCAGCCCAGTATTTAATGTGTGCACCCAAAGCATAGACTGTATGTTTTTAAAATAAATAAAGTCAAATAAAATAGAGTTAAGTGCATAAAACCTGCAGTCTTTCCAGTGGCCAGCAGCTGGCGACTCGTCTGGTTGCTAAAAGAAGTCTGATTGTATAAAAGTCTGTGAGAAAATGGCCCTACTTCTCACTTGAGTTGATTTTATGATCTGTGCCTTTATTTTCCTGTCACATACAGTATCATGGTGATTTGGTAAATGACGGAGCCATTCAGGGTAAAAAAGGTGATAAAGCAGGGTGTGCTGCCAGACTAACCTCTCACTTGTTGTTCACACTTTCAAAACTCAACTTGTACAAAGTGCTTTGGGTACTCAGGTAGAGTCTATGAGAGCCAGGCCATTTATACAGCCTATGATGCAAAACCTCATGAAGAATAAATTTCTCTTTTTCCAAAAGCTATTAGAAATGTGTCAGTGAGCCACATTATTGCGCTGAGTGTACCTTTTATTATCCTTTATTATCCTATACAATTAAAAACTAGTAATTAAACTGTATTCTTTGAACATTTCTTTTTAATCTGCTGACAGAGCATGGAAATATGAACTGCATTAGTGTGTTTAAGAAACTTGGAGGACAAAAGAATAATTTGCACGAACACAAAACTCAATAATGTACCACTGAGAGAGTCCTGAGGCCCTCAGCTGGTGTCTTTGGTATTCTTGGACATGACAAAACCTGTCAGTCAGTTTAAGAAAGTGTGCACTGCTAATGGACCTTTAAATAAACCTTTTTGTTGTAGCTCTTATGTTATTTTGTTCCTCTGTTTTGTACTAAAATGCTTTTGATTTTGATCAGAGGCAGAATTTGAAAAATCTGCAAGAGAAATCTTTTAAGTTTATTTGTTAAAAACCACACGCTGATCTCTGGGATACAAAAACTGGAAAAAAGATGGCAGGAATCGAGCTGTTAACAGTTTTGCCATTTTAAAAGTTTAAAAGAAAGCTTCATGGAGAGCCAAGGCCAAAAAAGATGAGTCGCTACGTAGAAGTAAAAGCACTGTGAAAATTTAACACCTCAATAGGTACAAAAATTACTACCGAAAGCCCAACTCATAAACTCTCCTAAATGCTTCTCGGGTGGCAGGAAAGCTACCTGAGTATCGAGCAGTAGTAGGTACTGACCCCAGACCAACAGTGAACAGCTGTAGGCTCCCTGATTCAGCCAAAAGCAAGAGGAAGGCGGGACAGACTACATTTTATTTGTTCATTAAGTTAGTCCCTGTAAGGTTGCAGCTGCAGGCGTGGGTTAGGTGTGCCAGCAGACAGGTTGTTCCCCCATTTGCGTGCCACTTACTTTAACCTGCATCGGGAAACAAACCTCCGGTTTGGATGAATCCATCATCCTTTCATACCAACTTTTGGATTTTCTCCTCTGTTTCAGGTATTTCTCGCTTGGATGATCAAATATTCATCAACCGCAACCCCGGAGTGCCGTCAGTGGTCAAGTTCCACCCCTTCAACACCTGCATCGCTGTGGCTGACAAGGACAGCATCTGGTCAGAGACTACCACATTCAGTTAAAATGTTAAACAGATCATATTGTCGTCTAATGAGTGTGTTTGTTTTAGCTTTTGGGACTGGGAGAAGGGCGAGAGACTGGACTACTTCTACAACGGAAACCCTCGTTATACTCGCATCACATCCATGGAGTACCTGAACGGACACGACTGCTCACTGCTGCTCACCGCAACAGGTTTCTAACGCACACACACGCACAAAAGTGTGAGTTCAGATGCACAAGTGCATCCAAGTTATCAGCGCAAATGTCCACGCCCACTGGCAACAGCAGAAATCGCAGAGAGGCTCATTTGTAGCAGCAACAAGCCTTAAACACTTGGCTGTTACACACAGAGCACTCATGTGTAGTCATCATCATTCATCAAAAGAAGAAAGCAATTACCCTCCATGGCTTTATCTTCATCACCCACAGGAACCGGAGAAAACAACTCGACATTAAAATACAAACACATTTATTTTGTTTGGTCTTCCTTCTGTTAAATTAAGCTAAGAAGCTTTGATAAAAGGCTTCAGTATTGATAAATCTAAATTCCATCTCATCAAAAAGTAATGTTCACTTATTCAGCTTTTCCCCATCACTCATGCTCTGAAGGATAGCAGGGCAGGACATTAGTTATAAAAAAAGAATCAGCATTAAAAGAAGTAAAACGCAGGCTGTAAATCAAGTGGAGACTTTTATGGCCTGTAATAGCTTCCTCATAAGAGTGCACGGACGTGTTTTATCTTGGTGTCTTTGCCGTGTTTCAGCCGCAGAGGTTTTGGAGGTTAGATTCCTGCCTCGTTGTTTCTTTCTGGCGAGATGCTCACAGGCACAGAGCCTTTTAAGATGCCGCTCGGCGTTACACACTCTCCGTCTTCTTTTGAGGAGTGTGTGTTGACAGTCAAGACACAGTGTGTGTGTGAAAGAGTCTTGGTTCAGGGTTTTCATCAACGCAGTTCAACACTTTAAAGTGCATAAAGATTACAAACAGGATGCTGGTGTCTGTGCAGCTGCGTCCAGCCTCAGCGTTTACACCACGCTGCATTTTTTTCCTGGCTCTCTCTCTTACTCTGTATCTTTCCCTCTCTCTCTCGTCTCTCCAGATGATGGAGCGCTACGGATCTGGAAGAACTTTGCTGACCAGAAGAATCCGGAGATGGTGACGGCGTGGCAGGGTCTCTCCGATATGCTGCCCACTACCCGAGGTCAGCCCTCCATCAGCACCCACAGTAAAGACCAACGCTCTTTATTACTGTGTCACCAACCCATCCGCAGTCCCACCCATACCCCAAAACCACAAACTGTCCCAAAGCATCCCAGTCATACGTCCTCATTGCTCCGCCTACAGAGAAGGTCTGAGAGGAGGTTTTTTTCTCCTTAAACTAAGTAATGAAAAAAACTAAAAGAAAAAATTCAATTTTGCTGAAACGATACAGCCACAGCTGACAATTACAGTAAAGTACATCTAATAAAGTAGGTTAAGGTTGCGTTCACACTTATATCTTTTTAAATTAAACACAGCTCAGGTTTTAGATGAATAAAAGAAAAAGTCCAACACATAACTGGACTAAAATCACACAGCACTCAGCCTGAAGGTAGTTTTTCTTGTTTTTTTTACAGTGTGTTTGGTGTTTTAAACCTCAGAAATTCATCTCTGAATAAAAGGTGGCACCAATGAGAGCATTTCAGTTGCACAGTGACCCAGACCCCATCAAACCCAGCAGCAAAAACTCACTCGCACAGCTTCGGTTTTAATTACCGCACATGTGTGCTCATCCCACAGAGCTGTTCAAATCACTAAAAATGTCAGATTTGAGGGGCAGCAGCCAGGGCAGACCACTTCACCGTCACTGGAAGTCCGGGAGAGTTTGTCACGAGCTGCTTTAAAAATAACCAATTTCACACAAATGAAAAATGACGCAGCCGAAACTTTATTTCCATACTTTTGCATTCGGGTTGTTTCTGCTGCCGGCGGCGGCCGGTTTAAGTCCACGAATGTAGGTCTAATTTAAAATCCGCTGTCAGCTTCACCTCCCTCACCTTCTCACACGTTCCACATCTGTCATATATACCTGTCACACCTGAAACAGCGGGGGCTGTTTAACCTACTGCGGGCCCTACATTCCAAGTCTGCACGTAATCAATCACGAAATGCAGAAGGTAGGTATTTCTCATTCTTCCCCTGTGAGACTGTTCACATTGCTTTAGTGATCGTTATAAAACTGGGACTGTGGACGTTGGTGGATCCGCTGCCATGTTTACCTTCGTGTTGACACACTTACATACAACTCCCGAGGCGGAGATATTCACAAATGCGATGCAGGCACCCACTGTACACACCTGTCAGACACTTCCACCCACCGGTGTGTTGTGTCAGGTTGCGCACGCTCTCCTTAACTCTCTCCCCTGCTTTAAATTTCTGCCTCGAGCGTTTCTCAGCCGATACTACTGGGATGTTTTTGGGAGCAACTGTGACAGCTGTAAGAATGACTGTTTCTGAGCATAACCTGTGTGATAAACGCAGCGATTACCTACGTAGCGCTCATCCGTCCGTATGAAAATGGTGCACTTTAGCACGAGCGCAGAAGTTTTTTTTGTTTTTTTTGTTTTTTTAATAACTGCGTGTCCCATATGAGATGCGGCACCATGTTTGGCTAATTGGCAGCAGCCAGAGCAGAGCTGTCAGATTGAGTGACTGGCTGATTCAGTGCCTGACTGCATATCTGTGCAGAGGTGTGGACCTCATGCCGTGTGCACATACGTGTTTCCGTCATTACCGAGTCACCAGAGCTCTGCGGGCCCCTGCAGGGAGGAGACACACTTAACTAACACCGGTCTCTGCCTGACTCTCACGACACAAACCGCCCTGAGAAGCTCTCCCTCCGCGGAGGACTCTCCGACAGCGAGCCACAGCCATGTTTTCTCTGAAACTTTAACATTTAATGGTGTGCTTGTTATCCTGGATGTGTCGTCGGTGACAGTCCACTGTTTTGCAGTCTGTATGCAGAACCTAGTGAAGGCATCAGTTTTAATATAAGCAGCCACTCAGATGAGACCTCGCTTGAAAAAGTTTTACTGAAGAATCCAGCTTTGGCTTGTTGTGCTCCAAAATGTAAAAAAATAAAAATGAACTTGGCAGTAGATCTCAGAAACCTCGGCAATCTCACGCAGACTCTGCTTTCCCTGGTGCATTCACACCCACCACCTCCTGGCCCAGTATTCAGTTCTGACTTATTACCATTGCTTGGAACGTCTTTCAGATTGAGTACAATAACGCTGTGTTTAGAATTTTTAAGATTTTTAGCGTTGCCTCAGCTGCATTAATAATGTACAACCCAATGAAATATTACACAAGTCTGTCTTCTCGCTGCCAAAATCCTGCTCTACCTCTGTAGGCAGTTGCAACAAGACTGAGCATTTCTCAAGGAGATGCTGCCAGACAAACACACTCACACAAGAGTACCAGCAGGACCTGTCCTCACTCAACCCGCCCCCCCTCCCATCGTCCAATAACACGCTCCTGTGCTGTTTTTCATCAATGATCCATCTCTGTGGACTGTCTGGCTTTTTGTTATTTTGCTGGGTCTTTGATATTGTTTTGTGGGTGTCCCCCCCCCCCCCCCCGAGAGAGAGAGGCTGAACAAGGCAGCAAGAGCGAAGCAACAAGTCTCCATAAGAATCCATACATATTTGTGCACCTTGATTATTTCCAGGTGTTGTTTTTGTTATTGACCAGCCACAAACTGACGCACACTCAGCTCCACCCTGCCTGCTTTTTAACGCTGTGGTGAAGGGATCTTAGATTCTGCGTCCTGCAGGTTCAGATGCTGGGGACGCAGTTTGCAATGCAGAGGTGGCAGCTCGGCTCAAATCTCCTTCCGCTCTTTGGTGTTACCACGCTGGGAAGCAGCAGCCTTGTTCATCCCTCTGCTCTTCAAGTGCATGTAGAGTAATACCCATGAAGTGGCGAGGAGTACCTACCGTCACTTCATGGGTATTACAGCTCTATTCGGTGTGTGTGGATGTTTGGGTTAGCATGCACAGGGGTTCTTGCTAATTTGTTGCTTGCTTTGTTACGTTCCTGCTCTCCTCCCCCTCCCCCCCTTCTCCATCTTCCCTTCCTTCCTCCATACGCTCCTCTTCCCCCTGCTCGCAGGTCTGGCCAGAAGGGTCTCCATCTATCTTGACAGGAGTAAGCAAGGAGGTGAGTGTTGCATTTCTCTTCTATTCTCCCTCACTACTAAAGCACGTGCTGCACTAAACAGCCAAGGGTGTGCCTTTCATTTAGAAATTTCCTTTATTCCCCTGACCACTACCAGCACGCGTCATTCATTCACCTGTCTGGTGATGTTTCATTACTCCATCCCTGACAGTCAACCCAAGTTCAGAGCACGCTCCATGAAGAAAAAACTTCCACTAGCACAGACATGTCTCTTCAGAAGGCCAGCACAACCTTTTTAAAGTTGATATCAAAAGCTCTTAAAGGTTAAAGAAGGTAGGAATTAACTCTAATCAGGTTGTTATTTACAAACTTACAGTTTTTCCTTAATTTCAGACAAACGTGAGAAAGCAGATTTCTGTTCCTCTAGTCAGCGACAGTTTAATAAATGTCAGATTGTAGCAGCTGTCTGCACTTGAGTCTTTTGCAATAAAAGATTCTGGTTTTCAGAGGCAGTGCATGTCAAGCAGTATCAGTGTAAATAAGTCAGTGTTACCTAAACAGATAATTATGCAGATGTTAAATGAGCAGTTAAAAATCAGCCACTGCTTAAACAATCAGAACCGACACATTTGACCCACTTTGCAAGCAAACACTGGGAGATTCTTGCAGCTTTATTTAGCTGGCTAACTAACCGCCCTAATCTTTAAAACTAACCAGTCATGAAAGTTTAAAAAGCTGCAGGACATGTAAATGTCGTGTGACCATATGAACTTCATGTCTAAATGGTATTATGCTAAATTGAACTAAATCTCCATGACCAAGGCAAAAATCTGTGACAAATGGCTGATTAGCTTTAGACATGTTGGTTCTTTGTTAGCAGTAAGCTTCATTTTTAGTAACATAACTCTCTAAATACACTGGAATGGTTTGCTGGGATATATGCAAACATCCTCAAAGTGTATACACACTGCAGGAGACACATTGGCTGTGATCTGATTATATTGAAACTGTAACCCCAAAAAGTAATCTCTGTGGAAATATTGTTTGGCTTCTTTAGATTGTGAGGAACTGCAAAAAAGATCATCCTTAAACCCATGCATCATAACTTCAGCCACACGCACACCGCTTTGACTTGGCTAGTTATTCAGCTTTTAAATTACGGGATCCTTGTACCGAACACTCAGTGGCAGGCACATTTGCAAATGGGTATTTGATTAACTCGGCATGTAAAATAATACTTTCACATAGCTGCATAGTCTCCAGTCACTCTTCATCGTCACCTCAAACAGCTTCTTTCATTTATTTAAAAAAAAACGTGCACACACACAAATTGAATCTGGTCCCATGGGTGTCGGTGTTTAATTGGGACTATGTCTGTCTCACTGGAGGGTTCAGCCTGTTAAACTTCAGAGGAAACAGTGGAATTACAGGACTGCGGCTGGCAACTGGCTCTGAGAAGTTATTCCTGCAGCTGCTGCAGCTGCATTAGTATGCAGAGGAGGCTGTCGCTGGAGGTAGAGCTTTGTGCAGAAAACAAGAGGGATAAGGTTTCTAGGTAAAAATGGGAGAATTCTTAAGAGGGAAGGTCAGACAGGGGTTAAAAGGGGTGGATAAGTAGGCGGATGGCAGAGGAGAAGATTGGAAGACAGGATAGATGGAGAGAAAATAAGGAAAGAAAAGTTGGAGATGACTTGAAAATAAGGTCATGCTCGTGTTTATTTAAGGTTGAAAGGAAGCACAGAGAGAGCAAACCAGAAATTTCTAATCAGTGTTTGTTCTGGGGTTAGATGGACTGAAGCGAACAAACGTCACATCTCTGCAGATTAGACTAAGAGCCGATCTAATTAAGTTCTGATCCATATAATTTCAATATGTTACAACACAGCTTTGTCCTTTGTTTTATTTTTATTCCTTTTAATGCCACTACGTTTGTTTCTTTTTTTCTCCTCTTTAATCATCTTTCTCTTTGTCCCTTTTCTTGTGCATGAGCAGAAGTAGGGCTGACCTCTCTTCTTTGGTTTTATGGAGACACGCTTTGTGTCCTGCTTTACATTCAGCCTTGCTGCCTGGGACCTTGTTAACATCAGGCCTCCAGAACCTTGTGTGAAGTTGCAGTGATACAAAAGGCTGCAGGGTTTTTGTCTGCAGCTTTTACATAAACGCACATCACAGATTTTCACTGTTTTGTAGGTAAACACATTTTTAAAAACTACATAATAAAAAGCTAAAGAGATTATTGTCACTGCAGTATTATAAAAATGTATAACGTTTGATATAAAATTCCTAAAATATATAAATTATTATTTTTTAGATGTAAAGCCAGTGTTTATATTCAGGATCTGACGCCTCGATCATCTTCTACAGCTGATTGGGTGCCGGAGTTTAGAAAAGCAGCCACTGGGAGGTGAATCAGGAAGATATTCCTGCCTGTAGACCTCCAGCAGCAGTCCTGGATCAGAACCCATTTCCTTAAGTTATTTAAAATGGCGTGAGAACTTTGTGCTAGTCTCCTCTCCCCAATAATCAGGTCAACAGGTGATAATGTCGGCCGCTTAGAGCTCATTTCAGGAGGTCTGTGTCAGCCAAGCAGGTCCGAGCTCTTTCAAAGGTTAACCAAATGCCAAAGTGGGGAAGTCTCCCTGCCCGTCAGAACGCTCCCGTATCGTGACATCATTGTCTATCAGAGGCACGCGCGTGCTGGGTAAGTTCCCAGTAATCTTGGAGGTTTATTACCAGAATCCTGGAAGACCTTTTCAAAGCAAACAGGATAAAGTGAGGAGATTGAAAAACGCTGAGGGAGAGAAGAAGCAGGAAGGCCTCAGCGCCAGTTTTAATAAGCTGCAGTGTGTGGGATAGTTAGGCCATCACTGGAGATAATGGTGCAGAATAAGAAGTCAGAGGAAGGCGTCTTCTCCGGAGAGGAAAGATGGGAGTGAATCAAAGATATTTATGCAAAGGAATAGATAAATATCACAAATTGGGGATTTTCTTGGCAAACTGGTGCCGGAGCAGTGATGATCCACCACAAGCCTGCTGGCTGTTACTGGTGTTAAACTAGCTTTTTTTGCCCAGTTAATGATTCAGCAAGGGGAAGGCCATCTGCTAACAATATCAGTGCCGTTTTTGACTGGGGAGGACTCAAGCAGAGAGGGCGAAATACCAGATTTAAAGAGAGATTGTACCTGGAAGCTATCTATGCCTCCACCTCTGTAACGTGGTCAGATTTCCAGCTGATGAAACATTGCCCACACTCCTTTTGCCAGCTCCTTCCTTCTCACAACTCAATTCTCCATGTCCACATTGATTTTTGTGTGGGTAACTAAGACCCGCTCAGGCCCACAAAGGCTCCCTCTAAGGCAGGATGATATCCCGTTTTGAGCAGCTGAGTGTTGTCTGCAAGAGACAGAACTGAAAGGTTTGGTTTAAGGTTTCAGATCTGTGACCCTCTGAACTCAAAGTGAAGTTTTTTGACAGCTGTCAGGGAGAATTTAGCCGCTTGAAGTGGGACAGAAGGGAAGAGCTAACGCGGGAAAGATAGTGGAAGCGAGAAGTTAGCGAGAGGAGCACCTGGATAGAGAGGCAGAGAGATGGAGAGACAAACGAGACTGCAAGCAGGCGTACAGCTAAATGTTCTTCGAGCGTCTCAAGCTTAATATATCTTAATTAGGACTGAAGCATCAGCTCCAGCAGGGGTGAATGGGGGCTGCACACTGCTTCACTGCTATTTTGGGCATTGATTTTAATTCAAAAAGTGTTCCTTTATCTCTTCTGATCCTCTTTCTTTTCTAGAATATTTTCTAGAATGTAACAGAAGCAACAAGTCAGCCATATTTCTTTTAATCGGCTTCTTTTAGTCATCAAGTCAGTGGAACATCTGGGAAGTTTGCGCTTTGTCACTTTGCCCAGAAAGTTAACTAAAAAGAGTTAAGTCATTAGCGCATGATGCATAGAAATTGTGACTTTTGTTTCACATAGAAAGAGTTAAGAAAGGAAATCTTCAGAAGAAAGTCACAAAGGCTGTGTTCAAGGAGCATCGTGTTTCAGATCCCTGAGACAAGACATACAATTTCAAACTCAGCCGTATTATCAGACTTCAGTCAGCATCTGTATGGAATATTTCTGATTTGGGGCTGTGACTCTGGTCAGGGACTCTGCCTTCCACGTGAATGCAACTAAAAGCGTAAAGCAGGGAGAGCAGGAGCAAGACCTTTGTACAAAACAGAACAGGCTTCGGTGCCAACAGGTAGGACACTGATCAAGTTAGACGCAGTGTAAAAAGGTGGCACTGGGGTGGAGGTGTGCTGTGACACAGCTGGCAGATTCACAGCAGCTATAGGCAGGCTGAAGGAAGTCGAATAGCTTATTCCCTGTGAGCAGTACCAGAGGTAATGTGGTAAACACTGCAATCAGCTGACTTGCCAGGAGTGCAGCCTGAGTTTGACATTCCCAAAAGCAACGTTTGCCAAACATTACCAACTTCATTTTGTGTCATTACCGAAACAAATGATGAAACTATTAAAGGGTGAAAGCAGCTAATATTTTGCTCGTCATCTGTTTAATTTGTAATGACGTTTGTTTTCGAATCACTATATGCTTTAGTTCTGTCCGGCAGTCCTTTAATGCTTTGCAGGAAAAGCAGGTCTGTGCATCATTTTATTTGACTCCAGTTTTCCCCTGACTTTGAGAACCACTGGCCCAAAGAATTTCTTATTGTGAGAGCACACAGAGAAAGGCGTTGATGAGCTGTATGTAAATCTTTGGGAAAGTTTGCTGATGTGCGTTTCCTCCTGCACACACTTCAGTGCACTGGGGAATCTTCCCTTCTCCCCTCCACTCATTGTAACCCAGATTTCCTCATTACCAGTCTGTCAGCCTCAAAGGGAATGCCGCCTCCTCCTTTTCACAGCGTGAGAAGCCCGCGCGCGACTGTGAGCGTGCCATTGACAGAGCACAGTCTTGTGAAGCGGTTTCCCCTGCATGCTATTCCCCAACATGTGCCAAGGCACACCGGCGGCGTGACGCCCGAGCGGGCCGGGTGACGTCACGCTTTGATTTGAAGCCGCCGCACGGGGCTTGGGTTTTCCTGACAGTGTAAGAGAAGTCGAGCGGTATTGTGACACAGCAGCGGAAGCTCAGTCACGACTGATAAATGAGATGTGTGAATGATTCGAGATCAGCTGGGGGAGATGTCTAATAATTAACGTGTTCGCTCTTCAACAAGGTTTAGGAAGAGCAAAGAAAATAGCTTCTTCTCTTTTCATCTACACTTCGTTTTGAAAAGGAAGCAAATTAGAATAAAAATAAGCAGTGTTAAAAAAAAATTAGATGAATGTATGAAGCAAGGTGCTGACACAGGTGGGTGAGCTGGAGATGGCTATTGATTGTGTAAAAACAGGAGGAGGAAGTGACTCAGAGAGAAAGGAGGAGGAACAGGAGGAAATGAAGCT
The DNA here is from genome assembly GCF_000239375.1 of Pundamilia nyererei. Lineage (NCBI taxonomy): Eukaryota > Metazoa > Chordata > Actinopteri > Cichliformes > Cichlidae > Pundamilia > Pundamilia nyererei. The sequence continues at coordinate 165,007 of NW_005187476.1, read as the reverse complement.
CGGCGTGATGAGTTTCAAGAGGATAGAAAAGGAGGCTGTTTCTGTAACGTCTGTGGTGAAAGCACTCCTGCAAGAAAGGGGGAGAGATGGAGTGTGTTTTTAATGTGTGTTTTGCTACCTGCCCCATTATTTCTTCTCCTCCACCATTCAACCCTCCGTTAGAGCGTCTGCACTCTGGCTTGTTGGAAATGCATTTCTCCATCTGCGCCAAGGTTATCAAAGTGAGCTAAGAGGATTTATTCTGTTTACTAAAATGAAAAAAAGATGCATTATGTACTTTGAAAATTACGTCAATTAAAATGGAAAACACACAGGCTTTAGCTTTTAACACAACACAGACAAGGTGCAGTGACACGTACTGTATATGTACAGAGAATCAAGTAGTTTGTGTGCACCCTCATTGTGGTTTAATAGAATAACCTTCTTTGCTTTAATTTGCCCCGTGACCTTTGTAACCCCTCATTTCCTGTCTGTCTCGCCCATCATTTCCTGTCATTTTGGCTTTCACTGAAGGCAGAAAAGCCTCCGAAAAATGCAGACGAGCAGCACGTGTGGTTAAAGCTCCATTAAAATGCTGGTCACTGCAGGTTAGCTGACCAGACATAAATTTAGTAGTTCGCACAGAGTTTGAAGGTCTTGCACATGTAATATGCATAAAACCTGTTACGTGTGTTAATCCTGAGCCGTTTGATAGAAAAGATTTGCTTCCAGTCTGTCGTCCAGACGATTGATGTCAGAGGTCTGTTCAGGTTAATACTCTCAGAATCATGTGACTTTCATCTGTCTACCATTTGCTATTATAGCATGCCGCTAGCTTTGCCCTTTAAAACTGTGCCGCCACTATCAAGCATGTTAGCTCATAGTTTAAAGCCAGAAGCTGCAACTTCTCTGTTTTCACTGTACGGTCAGCCGATCGAGCTCCTGCTCATTTTCTCCAACACAAAAAAAAAAGGTTATTACTGGTCCGGGTTTCCTGCGACAGAAAGAGAGAGAGGCAGAATTACTGTGTGCAGCGATAAAGCTGAAATTACACTCCTGCCTTCAGTGGATCATTTCAGTAAATTATGAATATTCTGCACTTGTCTCAGTAGGCATTTGCTTAATTATTTATCTGTTTTATTCTTGACAGTAAACAGTTTGTAGCATTTAAGTGGCTTTGCTGTTACATTTGAATTATGGCTAAACGAGCACCTTTGAAAGTACTGGCTTTTGTTTGTTTGTTGTTTTATGAACGCAGATATTTTAGTGGTTGTTCTGGATTCATTTTGCTTGCCAGAGGCAAATATTAGTGTTGCTGCTTTACTCAAAGGCAGGCCAGACTGCAGTGTGAAGAGCAGCGAATGGGAGCAGCCGAGGGATCGTTAGCCAAATAAAGATATCTGGTGCATAGGACCAGCAGGGGGGTCAGCTTAGACCTGGAGGGGTGCTGAACCCTGACTATACACACAAAGTTGGCTTGTAACTACACTCATCAGCCACTTTATTAGGTACGTCTCACTCTACCACGTTGGACCCTCTTTTGCCTTTTCTTTAGAGACTTTGGCTTGTGTTGACATGACAGCATCATGCACTTGCTCCAGAGTCGTCAGCCGCACATCCTGCTCTCCTGTTACCACATCATGAAGTTGCTCTATTGGTGACTCCATCCATCCACTCTCTGCTGCTTATCCTTTCCAGGGTCGCGGGGGGGCTGGAGCCTATCCCAGCTGTCTTGGGGCGAGAGGCAGGGTCCACCCTGGACAGGTCGGCAGTCTGTCGCAGGGCTAGCACATAGAGACAGACGACCATTTGCTCTCACATTCACACCTCTGGGCAATTTAGTTTCCAGTTAACCTATCCCCACTAACTGCATGTCTTTGGACTGTGGGAGGAAGCTTGAGTACCTGGAGAGAACCCACGCAAAGATGGGGAGAACATTCAAACTCCACACAGGAAGAACCCGCCCTGATAGTGGACCTTAATGCTGTGAGGCAACAGTGCTAACCACTGTGCCACCATGCTGCCTCTATTTGTGACTGTGGAAGCTATAAGCAGTCATAAAGCGATGGACATGGTCAGCACATGGTTACTGTAGATTTCCTGTCAGCTTCAAGCTGTCTGGAATCAACAAGGTGTTTTCACCCAGAGAACGAGCACTCACTGGGTGTCTTCCCTCTTTCTGGCCATTCTGTGAACCCTGGAGATGGTTTTAATGGAAAATCCCAGCACATCAGCAGTTTCTGAAATACTCAGCCCAGCTGGCACCAGCAACCATTCAATGACATTCAAAATCATTTAAATCACCTTTCTTTTCCGCTCTAATGGTTCATTTGAATTTTAGTAGATAATCTTCACCATGCCTACATGTCTAAGTGCGCTGAGCTGCTACCTTGTGATTGGCTGGTTAGAGATTTATGTTAATGAGCAGTTGAACAGGTATAAAATGGCTGGTGAACGTATTTTATGGGGGTTCATATTTACTAAGCCTGCTGGAAAGTTACGGAAAATCATTTTCCTCCATGAGAGCCCTCCTGTTTTTCCTAAAAACAATTTTAGAGTGTTAGCACAAATTTGCGTTAAGTCCCGTACATCTGCTTTCTTAATCGCTGATTCAGTTCAGTCGCTGGAGCTTATCCCAGCTGCCATAGAGCAAAACAGCGGGTACACTCTGGTCATGTCACCAGTCCGTCGCCCCATTCATCCTCACACTCCCATTCAAACTTGGGTCAAAGGATTTAAACTGACTAACAGCAGTAAAGAAAAGGAGGAGGCATTTATTTGCTGTTCAGCTTGTTGAACTGTTCAAATAAATAGTGTCAAAACTAGAGACCATAATTGACCAGTTGACCCGTGGCCGTGTGGAGGAAGCTCGCTGAAACGGTCACACCCTAGCCGCTCATCGTGGAGCGCGCTGTCGGCTGCAGTTAGCTTCCCTCCGCAGACGTTCCTGAGCCAGCACAGCTTGTGCTGCACTGTTCACTTGATTCCTGCTGTGACTGCCAGCACACGAAGAGTCCTGCTGTCTTCAGCTTCTTCCTTCCTCACTTTTTCGCTCGAGTGCCATTTGACTCATCAAAGCCGGAATCTGCTGACAGGCGCAGTTCCAGGGTCAGTGTTTGCATCTCCCAGTGGTCGTCCTGACAGGGAGGATGCAAAATGCTAAACAATGCTTCAGTCTGCATGAAGTGCGCCTTTGTACACTCGGGAATGACTTGGTTTTAATGGTCCGAGTTTTACTGCAAAAACATTTCTTCTGCACCTTTACACTCTGCAGACAGCAGGGTTTTTGCTCGTTCTTTGATTGTTCCTTTCTGTTGTATTTATTAGTGACGCACTGGTGCAGGAGCCTGCCGCACTAATCTTTCATTTGACTTGGTACATGTGTCAGCGTGAGCCTCCTGAAACCTCCGACAGATTGCGTGGGCTGTGTATTACTGGGATCAGCACATGTTCTGTGTGTTTAGCAGCTGTGTTTATAGGTGTTTGTAAAGGTCCCTTTTTAAATGAAATTTAAAAAAAACATCAAATTCAAACTGCAGCTCGCAGATTGTGTGCAAATTATTCTTATGCTGTTCGTGTAATTGTGATTAAAAGCCACCTTCTGTTGTTTTGAAAACAATAAATAATCCTGGTGTGTGCTTCGTATCGAGCGCACAGTCCCATTTGTGCTTGTTGTAAGTGTCGCTGTGTCGTCCTGTGTTTGTAGGAGCAGGTATGGTCGTGGACTGGGAGCAGGAGACGGGGTTCCTCATGACGTCTGGAGACGTCCGAGTCGTCAGGATCTGGGACACTGACAGAGAAATGAAGGTCCAGGTACTTGGCACACGTCACTGCTTTGCGTTTCTCTTCATTAGTTTTATAAAATCGGGTAAAAGAGTGACCCGAGGGCAAATGGAGCATCTGTTGGTCTGTGTCAGTCAAGTGTGACTCTCTGCCCTCCTTCTAGTTCCTAAATCATTGTCGTGACCTTCATCTGATTTCGTTTATTCCTTCATGTCTCTGGAAAGTAGAAACATGAAACCTGCAAGTCTCATATTTTCTGAAACTAAGTAGAATTTCAATCTTAACGAGACTTTTATTGCCATTTGTCATAAATCTAAACATCAAAGGAAAAGAGGGAGACAGCAGAGGAGGTTCAGGGATGTAGTGAAGGAGGACATGCAGAGGGACAGGGTGAGATGGAAGCAGATGATTCGCTGTGGCGACCTCTACAGAGCGCAGTTGTTGTGATCTAAACGTCAACACTTTACATCAGATCTTCTGTGTATCCAAGAATCACACTTTGGTCCTTTCACGATTCGTTGACAATACAAAATGATCCTTTAGCAGGATTTTGAGTCTAGCTTTCAACTTTTCCCAAACGAGGCCGCTGTGTGGAAGCATTTTGGTGGAATTTTAGATTTAAGCTGTAATATTCATCAGGAACAACTCGGATTACTTTCTTGGTGCTAAAACATGAAAACAACCCTGTTTTTGAGGCGTTTCACATTAAAACTTAATGTGTTCACGGAGCTCTCTGCTGCTGCTGCTGCTGTTTGTTTGGGCAAAGTAATGGAAGTGTGAGGCAGAGCCGGTACCATTAGTGTGGTTTCTTTCTTTTCTCCTTGTTTTTACACATCTAATGGACCTCGGTGTGCTAATCATTGTCATGATGGATGGACTTAATACAAGTACAAATGGCCCCAGTCTCGCCTATGGCTGCATATTGATGCTGCGCCCAGCTTCAAATGAGCCAACAGAGCACATGATTGATGATTTTAAAGGAGGTTTAATGTGAAATGAGCGTTACCTTTACAGACCTTAACAAGAGGATTTGTGTGTGTTCTTGTGTGCGTGTGTTCGTGCGCCAGGACATCCCAACAGGAGCGGACAGCTGTGTGACCAGCCTCTCCTGCGACTCCCAGCGTTCGCTGATCGTTGCCGGTCTGGGTGACGGGTCTGTGCGGGTCTTCGATCGGAGGATGGGCCCCAATGAATGGTAGCCTCCCATCATCACTTTCTCATCACATTAAATCACTTTCAAATTTATGATTTCTCAGCACGGTTTTATTTTACTGTCTCAACGTTATCTAATTTCACTGAAGAACACACATGGCAGTTTCTCCTACTCCAGACTCTAATCTATATTTATTGTATGTAGTGTGCCATAAATCTCCCTTTGGGGTTGCCTCATCCTTTAATGGACCCCGTGCCCCCAGCTTGGTTAAACATTATTTTAATTTCAGCCCCTGAGGGGGAAAACAAGGCAGTTAAAACATGAAGTGGCCCATAAATCTTTAAATGAAGCTAATTTAATAGTTCCCCTTCAGGCTGGGAGTTACATCTTTCAGCAACTGTTGCCTCCCCATGTTGATCAGCCCAGAGCTGATGGTTGGACTCGGTCTTAGGAAAATTTTGTATAGAGAAGCTTATTTTTTTCAGTGCTTGGAGAAAAGAGTCCTTAAAATTTGGCCTTAGACAGATCAGCGCCGCTCAGCTCCAAGAAGATGGTCATACAAAATGAAATCAGAAAGACTGTTTTTTCTCCCCACCGTGATGCCACTCTGCCACCCAGTGGTGTGTCATCCTCGTTACATGTAGAGCAGCAGGATTTATCTTCAGTTTTTTGTTTGTTTTTAATACCACACTGGTTACCCAAGAAGAAAGTCACCACCCAGTTAAATCAGCGGTCAGATCAGAGCCTTTCTACCGAATGTGCACCCAGCTTTACTGTACAGCCAGATCGTTTAGTCACATTACTTGATTTGCTTTTAATTAAGGAAAGAAAGAAATTTAACGACTGTAACGGCGTTTAAAGTGTTGCTGGATGAGGCTTCAAGAAAAGCTCCTTCGTGTGATAGACACGTGTTTTTATTCTCGCTTCTGCTGCAATCATTTAATTCTTCAGGGCTTTTTCACACCCAGTTAGCCCAAAGCAGTGAGTCAGTCAATCAAAACACAGTGAGTAGCAGATATTTTCGGCCTCACTGCACCCATGGATGATCAGACACTAGAGGCTCTCCTGTTGGTGGTGAAAATACCACTTAATGTACCAAAAGACATATTTTTTAAATGGTTTGTTTTGACTTGATGTCACTTGTAGCGTAGTTAACTGACGCTTGTTGTGTCTCCGCAGTCGTGTGATGACCTACAGGGAGCACGGAGCCTGGGTGGTAAAAGCTCATCTACAGAAGGAGACAGACGGGCACATCATCAGCGTCAGGTATCCTCTTTCACCTGCTCAGACTCACAGACACTAACTTGAATGTTTTCTTGCCTGTGCTGACTCTGGTTATCCCGTCAGTGTTAACGGAGATGTGCGGTTCTTTGAGCCACGGATGCCGGAGTCCATCAATGTGCTACAGACGGTGAAAGGCTTAACGGCTCTAGACATCCACCCACAGGCCAACCTGTTCGCCTGGTGAGTTGGTTTGCTTGACGTTGGGTCAAACCCAAAGAATCAGATGCTTTTTCCTCAAGTAAATACCTAAATGCACGTGTGTGACTCTTCTGTGTTTCACTGTCGACCTTCCAGTGGATCGATGAACCAGTTCATAGCGGTCTACAATGCAAACGGCGACGTGATCAGCAACATTAAGTACTACGACGGTTTCATGGGACAAAGGATTGGTGCCATCAGCTGTTTAGCCTTCCATCCTCACTGGGTAAAACTAGAGCTCAACTGTGTATCTGTATCGTCTTTGTTGTTGTGTTAAGCTAACACCTGTACCTGACAGATAACTGTTATTAAAAAACTGAATATCTCTAATTTAGTGAAATTTAAAAAACAATGCATTCCAAAGTGGAAATGTTCGAGTGAGCTTTCCTTTAGAGGTACTTAGCCACAGCATTTAATCTGCAATTCAGTCTTCACTTTAAAACTGCACTCATCAATTTTATATCAAACAATTATGCAAATTGTGAAAGATGTTCCTTGTCACATTGAACCCAAAGAGAAATTTCATTTGTTTAGCTCATTTCTTTGGTTTTCTTACTCGGAGCTCATTAAATTTGCCTCCAGTCACAGTTGTTACCTCCTTTAGTGACAAACCTCCACATCAAAGAGCACTCGGGCAAAGTTAGCTGGTGTACACAGAGTCAGGTATTCTTCTCTGGAGCGGTGGGAGGTGAATATTGGGCTCGCAGTTAGTCAGAAACATGGCGGCGAATGAATGCTAATGTCCGAAACTGGACAACACTGACTCTCTTGGTCGGTTACCAACTTCTGGTTAAAAGAAGTTACCGAGTTAAAATTTAAGTTAAAAAGTTACCAAGTTACCTCCTCTGTCTTTTCTCTCCGTCTCCCTGCAGCCTCACTTGGCGGTAGGCAGCAACGACTACTACATGTCCATCTACTCGGCAGAGAAGAGGCTCAGATAACACACCAGCATCCATCACCTCTCCTCCCCATCATCACACATGAATTGTGACCCTGAGCCTCAAGCACCGGGATGTAAATGACGTTCTTTTTTGTTTTTCGTGTACATATGCAATTACCACCCTGAATGTTCTAGTGATGGCTGCTGACGAAAACTCATGCTACAGACGACTCTCTATATATATTATATTATCATTGTTTATTCATATTCTTATTATGAAGCTAATGATTGTAGACTTGGCTGTGCTGAGTGTGTATATTTAAATAGCATCTACAGAAGAAGAGCGGTTCTATTTTAAAAAAGAAAAAAAAGTGGTACCTGTCGATCACCGGGGGCCTCTCCTCGCCACACAGCGAGCATCACTACCTGAACAAACTCTGACCCAATCCAGATGTGGCGAGAGAGGACAGCACGCACACACTGTTCAAACACATTAACCGGTGCAGGAAACATGAACTCGCCACGCCACCGAACCCCGGTGCGTGTGCGTAAACTGGCCGAGGATGCGGAGTTTCGTGACTTCGCAGCACCTGCCGCCAAGACGCTTGGAAGGGCTTGGAAGGACGGACCCCGGAAAGGTGGATTGTGATTACTGTTCCCTGAAAACGTCAAGCCGGCAGACGTGACGAGTTTGTTTTTGTGAGTGTTAGAAGGAATTATAGCACAGATGTGCCCTGCCCACAGCGGGCTCTCATAGCCTTGGACTTGCCCAAAAAGACACCTGCTCCCATTCTGCAGTTCTCCTCCTCGCTTCCTTCGCCCCAGCGTGCCAAACAAAATCATCATTTCCATGCAGTCCCCTTCGCTGTGGCTCGGAGGGGTGTGCTTTTTGTTTTGTTTGTTTTAGCTAAACCTGCTTTGTTACTAGGATGACGCATGCCCTTGTATCTAGCACAGTGAGAGGAGAGCTAGCCAAGTACCTGGTCCTACCTGGAGACCGCGGCAGCTACCTACCTGCCTCTGCAAAGCAATAAGACTGCTCGTGATCGATCCAGCCTCAAGCTCTTCCTGTTTCCCACAGAAAAACACACTTCCATTTGGAGGGGGTGTTCGGCTGCCACAGTACAGCAATACAAACGCACACATTTCCATTCACGACAGCGAGTTTCCTTTAGACTTCATCGTATGGCTGTGCCATCTTTACCTGCTGTCACAGTAAAGATGGCGGTTTTTATGATTTACCTGAGGGTCAAACAAGCCCTCAAAAAGCTGCTTTCATTTTTATGGCTTCTGGAAAATACAAATAGAAGTAAAGCTTCTTGTTAATTTAAACCAATCAGGCGCAGCTTTGTCTTCATTCAGATCCTTTTTTTTTCTTTGATGAACCCCCGCTGCAGGGTTTCATTTGAGCTCTTATTTTGCTTTTATTGCAGACTTCTTTGGATTGATTATGTGTAACGGAGCGAAAGTGCGCCGCATGCTTAGAGAGCGCCGACTCACCTGTTGTTGCTCGCTGCATCAGGTTTTAGTCAGCCCCCTAGATTTCGCTCAGGTATTTCACGAGCCCCCGTCAGCCCCCTCCTCCCCCTGCAGCATGATAGGCAGGTGAGGTCAGTCACAAGCAAGAGATCATGAAAACTGACGTCAATGTGGTGCTCTTTCCTAAAGCTTTTTTTTTTTTTGTGCATTATCACCATCGTCGTGCCTCTCCTCTGAGGCAGCTTTGCCTTTTTAATCTTTTTTTTTTTCGTTCTTTTCTTGTATTTTTCTATGTTTTTAATTCTTCTTTGTTCGCCTTGGCCTCGGGGGGCGGGTGGGGGGAGCTTTAGCATTCAAAGGCTGCTCCCCCCTCTCTTTTCCTGCCACACCTCCCATCTGCATCGCGCCTCCCGAGCTTTTGCTTTTCCCCCGCAGACGGAGTGGATTTGTAGACTGAAAGTGAACTGGAAACACCAAACATACCACACAACACGCAGTCCGGTCACCACGTCAGTCTCCACCCTCACACGCTCACTGAGCTGGTCCAAGCCCTCAGCTCACACTCACATCCATCTCTGAGTATCCTGCTTTGAGTTTTAAGATTTTAGAGCTGGACAAAAAGTCTTTAGTAGGAAAGGAAAAGTGAAACAATCAGGTTTGTGTCTGTGACTTCAGACTGCTTTGCTGACTGTGGTTCATAAAGCAGGAGATGAAATCAGTGAAATAAACCAAATACAACACCGGGTTTTGTCTGTTTCTTCAATGTGTATTCAAAGAAGCCTCCAGATGTTGCTGAGCTGTTTCTACTGAAACACACTACAAACAGGAGAATATCCTTTATGGATGAATTTCTAAATTATAAATAATTGTTCACAAACAAGCGTCTGTTGTCTTATTTTAATTTCTAGTTTCGTGTGAATTTATATAAATTTTGTAAAGTCAAAGAAAACTTTATGAAAAAAAAAGAACATCTGCTTTGCTTTTCTAAATTAAAGAGAGATCTTAAAACTCCACTGCTTAGTTTATTAGAGTTATATTTTGTTTTAGGTTTGTTGGGAAGTCCCGGCACCACGTCAATGCACCACACACGCATTGTCTCATATCCTGAAGCTGCATCGGTTCAGCTGTTTCAAACAAATATGTAAGAAAACGATCTATGTCCTACTCAAAGCCGACGAGATCTCCTAGTGGTTCAAACTGAAACCAAAATAAAACCGGATTAGGGGAGGGCAAGGTTTCATGTTAATGTGGGCTTTGTTAGTTTTCTTGGAGTTTCTGAGATTTCATTAATTTAAACAACTTTTGTCTCAACTTAGTGCATCACCATATGTTTAACACCTGAGCTTGTTTCAAAGTTTGTGTCAATTTTACTTCTAAAAAAACCATAAACAGGTTGAATGGGATGATTTAAAATTGCATTTCTATAAAGTTGCACCAAAAACTAACAACTTGCATACATTCTACTGGCCAGCAGGAGGCGACACCTCTGGTTTCAAAAAGAGGACTAATTATATAGTAAATTGTATAGACCTATATAATATATACAAATTCTATATAATTATGTAAGTGAGAAAATGGGACATTTGGCACGTGTTATTTTTGACCTCATTAAACATTTAACTGAAGTTCAGTCTCATTTTAAGTCTTATTGAACACAACATGGTGTTTGTTTTATTTTGTCACTATGGGCCAAACGTCACGTCATCACATCCGTCACACCGAGATGGATGTTTAGTCATCTGTGGACTGTTGGTCTTGCCATCAGTTTTTTTTCCTCTTTTCTACACAATTGTATTTAAATAGCGCCAAATCACAACAACAGTTGGCTCAATATGCTTTTTAAAAATGCAGAGAAAACACCAACAATCAGGTGACCCCCCCTATGAGCAAGACCTGTGGCGACAGTGGCAACGAAAAACTCCCTTTTAACAGGAAGAAACCTCTGGATCATGGAGGAGCCATCTGCTGTGACTGGTTGGGGGTGATGGGAGGAACCTTTGAAATGTCAAAAAGCTCCATGGGCACTCAAGATCCTTTAAGAAAAGTCCCTGATGGACTTTTGGCTCCCAGCTAACCTCTCGTTACCCACAACATCCTGTTAGCTGCTTTTAGCAAATTCAGCAGCTGAATCAGAGAATTCAAAATCACCCAAATGCTACAGCTGCTGGAAAAACACTGGATGGAATTAATCGTCCTGTCCTACTTTACTGGGTTTGGTCGTTCGTGTGTGATTGAGTGTGTTGGCATGATCTGTTAGGACCACAAAGTGTACGTTTTTATAAAGATGAATTCTACAATTAAAGCAAAAATTAATTAATTTGATGTATTTAAAAATAAATGCAGTAAATCCCAAATAATTTTATTATACAGAGCAGTTAAGAGCATTATAAACCCATAAATAAAACTTTCAAATTAAAAAGGGAACTATGAAAAGATCAGTCAACTTGGGCATAAATTACATAATGTTTTAATTAATTAATAAAAATCCAATTTCATACTCTATTTAGAAAAAATGAATTTTCAAATAAATAATTCAGGATAACATTAAATAAGGATGAATTTTTAATAATCATTTACACCCCGCCCTTCTTTCTCTTGTTTCGTAGTCTGTTTATTCAAAGTTTCATTAATTATTTGTAAATGAATTTAGACCCATTACTGCATAATTTAATTGTGCAGATAGATATAAGTCTAAAAATACCATTTTTTGTGGTGATGGTAACAATAACAGCTGTGTCTTTAATGGGATGATGATTAATAAAAGAATTAAAGCGTGCCTGTAAAGTTTCATTCTGTTTTAATGTCATTTCTAGTGACGTGCTTGTTTATAGTTTAAAAAGACTGAATATTTCCAGCTGCAGGTTCAGCTCCAAACTGAAAAATGTTCCAACAATATAAAACAGGTTTTCTTAAAGGCACATACTCATAGAAGTTGGCATTTCTTTAGTTAGATGATAGAAAAGCACCATGAAATCTGACCGTTCCCATTTCAACTAACCAGAGAACTGCTGCAGTAAAAGCATGTGGTAGGTTACTGCAGATAAGTAGGTTTGAGGCCTGTGGTTGTTTCACAGCTGCATTTTCTTTTTGTTCTTTATAGTATGTTTTATCATCACTGTGTTGTCTATAACTTTAACTCATTATAGTAATAGTTTTTTAACCCTGAAAATGAAGACAAATCCTTCACTTTGCAAGTCTGGACCGACCTCACTACAGTGGGTGACCTCATCAAATCAAGGTTCACTGAGGAAATCCTCCTGATGTTGGCTCAGAAGAGACACGTGAGTGAGCTGGACCCGTTCAGACGTTTTTGTGTCAAGTCCTTCCAGACGTCACTCGAATGCCTCTGGAATCATTTAGTCTTTGTTTACGGGTGCGGTCTGTCCTGTGACGAGGCTGATGTGGTTCCTTAACAGAAGAAGAAACAATGTTTTTCGGAAGTTTTTAATTCTTGTAAACGTATTTTAATTTTGGATAATTTCTTCAATATTAATTTGCCAGTTTTTTTTCCTCTAAATATTAAACGCTCCCATGGTTCAGTTTTACCTTACTATTGCTTTTATTGCATTTTATTTACCTGAGAACTTGATTCACCTTTATAGCTAATTTTCCATATGATTTCCAACTTTGGAAAGCACTTTACAGTTTTATGTAATTTTAAATAAGCTAATAGTAAACTAAAATTAAACACACATATATTTTTAGGTCTTTTACTTCAACTGTAATCTGTTCATTTAGAATTGAATACTTTGTGGTTGATTTTGCTCTGGAATTATTTTACCACATCACAGACCAAACAAAGTAGTGGGAATATTTCCATCTCCATGTGTCCTGTAAGAGCCGTGCTCAGATTTATGTCAGGGAAAGCTGTTTTCAGCAGCTGAGCCAAGCATCTTCCCATCAGGAAACTGCTTCTCTATGCAAAGAATGTTGTGCTCGTCTTCTTCTCCCTACCTGCATGGCCAGGTCAGAGGTCAAAGGCCTCACTTCTGCACCCCATGCTATTCAGCATTATTGTGGCTACTATTTCACACACAGAGACAGAGGAGGCCACAGGAGAACATTCCACAACAGCAAAGGCCGGGGCGGTTTGAACATCCTGAGGAAACAACACTCACTTCCTGTCAAATTAAGCCAAGCCGCTTGGTGTGATAACCGTCGTCACTGCCTTACCAATGAGCGGCTGAGCTAAAGCAACACGTTAATGTCAGCGCTCCCGCCTCCCAGATCCTGACCAGCCGCACGACCACACCAGCAGCCAGCTTTGTCACAAGCTTGTTAACCTCCAGGACAGCCAGCAGCGTTCCTAAGACAGCATGGGCCTCCCACAACGGCTCATCCTCACCCTCCTGTCCATCTGTGAGAATACTCACTTTTAATTTTATCTAGAAACTTTTTTATTTGAGGATACAGTTGATGATTGTCTCTAACTTTGTGGTTTAAATTCTTTATTTCTTCCAAGACCTATACTCAGCAACCGTGGTGAACACACAGCAAGGTGAGTACCATTTAAGCTAAATGAGAGATGTAAATCCATGCTTAGACTTGATCTGCAGGAAACACGAGCTGAACTTGCTCTCAGAAAGAACCTGTTTTCATTGAGCTTATTGTTGACTTTCCATTTACTGGGTTGGCGTCAATCACCTATCTTCCACTAAGACTGTGGAAACAGTCTGAGTTGTTATCAGAGATTTCTGGTCTCTGCCATGGTGGAAAAGTTGCGACACAAAGCGTTGGGAACATGTTGGCGAGCGTTGTCACACACCTCCCTGTACTCTGAAGCTGGTTTGTGATGGAAGGCATGAGTCACTTTGGATCAGCTGTGCAGATTCACGTCTGACGCAAGGCGTGTGTTATCAGCAGGTCCAAACTGGAAGTAAAACCCAGGTTTAAGTGGCTTTGTGGATGTGTTTGATGTATTTTTCTGAATCAGGTGTAGCTTTTGTAGTTGTTGGGCATTTTGGGTCATTTCTTAGGTGTGTTTGTGGAAATGTTCTGGGCAAAAAAGCTGAACCTCAAATCGCGCCTGATGAATCCATTGATGTGAGTGTTCGTGTGGTCGATAAGAACCACCTAGAGTGTGTAGAATCAAGTGTCTTATAGTGTTAAAGTCCTCAGTACGAGTAGAAACACACAAATAACCAGTTTTATTAGCTTCTTTCCAGATTGTGTCTGATGAAAGTGTATTAACCTCCTAAGACCCGAACTCTTCCACTGCATGCATTTTTAATTTCTCTTTGATATTTGGGCATATTGGGACCCGATGAATGTAAAAACAAAGAATCACCAGATTTTTTTTTTTTTTTTTACCCGATTTTTGTTCCTAAGAAAAATGAGAGTCACGTATGAGGATATTCGTTTTAAATTTTGATGAAACAGAGGCAGCATAATGTCCTCGTGAGTGGACATCAGGCCCGCGTAGAGCAAAATTTAGTAATTTGGTCTGGAAAACCCAAAATGTGATGTCCACATATGTGGACGCCAGGTCATAGGGGGTTAAAGATCAGGAGAGGTAAATAATTTAACAAGACAATAGCCAAGACACACTACACTCTTAAATTAATAGATAGATAAAGACATAAAAGAGTTGTTTTTTTTTATTTAAAGTACATTTTTAGCAAATTTCACACACAGCTGGGTGTACGGGCGAGACACATTGTAGGAAATAAATACATACAGTACTAATAAATACATAATACACAATAAACACAATAATAAATACATCTTATAATGTGCAGTTTTTTTAAATACATCTCAGTCTTTTCATCTCCAGATTTACATGTACATAGTATTTCGCACTTTCCAGTGAAAAAAGCTCATTTAGGAGCTTCTGGCTGTGTGTATCTGTTTTCCTACACACAAAGGGAGAAAAACTGTTTTTACATCATTTTGGATTTTATGTCTTTTATTGTTTTCGCAATGATAATTTCGCCTCAATATTCACAAAGCCATTCAGTCCATTTTCAAATGTACTGCTTGCCATATGGCACATTATGTTTTTATGTTTTATACAAAATAAATCAGCTAAAGGGTTCATTTTTTTTTGCTCTCCTCTTCTAATATTTTTCAGTACTCATATTTAAATACTTTGATTACTCAATTATTCTTTTATCCTTTTACTCATGTTGTCCTGCGCCCAAAAGCCTTGTAACTTAGAAACTGTGATTCTTAAAAGTGTGGTATGTATTGTCAACATGTAGAAAGTACCATATACAGATTTAAAATATCATGTCACATTTGACCTCTGACCTCTCCTTTAAAGGCAATAGACTGATCTTTAGGTCAAAGTGATAATAATGCTATATAGAGAGATTTAAAAGTATGTCTCCATTATTTGTATTGACAACATATACGATATATGGGGATTCCAAATATAATATTATATTTAAATTATATTTATATTCTAAATATCGCCTCTTATCCTCAGCTGGACCTGATGCCTCCTCTTTAAGGTCAAATAACCTTTCATTAAAAGTCCTTTATCTTTAAAACTTTGCTTAAAATGTTGTTGCCTTTGTTTCCATTGGCAACATTTAGGAAATGATACCGGTGTTTTAAATATCACATTATAGTTTGGATCCAATTATGTCACATTTGATCTCAGATCTCCCACCTGCCTTTCTTTCAAGCTGACCCCAAAATGTGTTATATCTTCATTTTAGGTTCTTCCTTCCCACTGTTGGGAACAGGTACGACATCATAGACGCGAAAACTGTTGTTTTAAACCAGACTATTTAAATAAAACTGAATTACAATTTTTAGATATTTTGTGGATTAAAACATACAGTATTTCTTTATTTTCTATGTAGTAAAATATAAGAAAAATTTGTACTGCAGGATGTTATATCCAACTCAACATGTCAGTATTGTGACTCACTATCTGTATGGAGCACCAGCAGCAAATCTCTGCCCTGCATGCATGCTTTTTTCTCATCACCAGCTCTGCCAGTCCTGTTGAATGATGCTGGGCATGCTCCAGATTCATCACACCCTGAAATGGTGAAAGGTCCCCCGAGTAGCTGTTTGTCTAACAAAGTGCTTTTCCTGCCTTCTCAGGGTTTGTTTACTTCCTCTAAACAACACACTCTGAGTCACAGCAGCAGCCTGTTGTCTCTAATACTTGACCATATGGTGATCTAGTGGGGAGACTTCAACATACCTGTGCAGATGCTTTTTGTTTCTCATTACCTGCAGAAAAAAAAACACAGTTGTTAATTTAAAAGTCTTTTCCTCTCTGGTTGCAGATGAGACTAGGATGCAAAGTGTTGTCCCTAAAGATTTGCGAACATGAACACCTGTGTCCTGAGAATGACTCATTAGTTTTTACCTGTGAAACATAACTGAGTCATGGCTTTGGGACTAACTCCGGTGATTATCAAAGCTTTCCCATGCTGCTGTGTAAACGGTGGCAGATGTAATTAAACCAGAAAAAAGGGGCTGAGAATTAAAAAGCATCACTAAACGAAAACTGATTACACACACAAAACTAAACAAAACAAAGAAAATGAGTGTTTCACAAGGACAGAAATAAAGGAGCAAATACAAAAATGCACACGTATGATCCTGTAGTGTTTACAAAGCGATTCTTATCAGTTTTGTGAGTAAAAAATGGGGAGGAGGAGTCACCTACCTTTGTTTTTTCACCCAAGAATTTTACACTCATACAATATGAATTTTTTGTATTTTGCATTGTCTCTTGTATGAGTCTGACATCCAGCCAGGACATAGCTACCAGTGTGATGGCATTCCACAGAAAAACATCAGCTTCCTGAGCACGAAACTCGATACTGTGAGAGCTGTTAAAGATGTTTTTGTTGTAGTTGTTGAAAATATGTTAGCAAAATGACCTCCAGGGAGTGCCATTTTAAATAGGAAGTGATTAAACTGTGACTCAGAAGCTGCACAAAGAGGCTTAAAGGTTTGTCATTCTTGTTTGTAAAATTTAAAGCAAATGAAACCAGAAGCAGAGTTTGATTTTTTGCAGCTCATCCCGGACGAGCCCCCAACCTGTCACTGCTCGGTTCTTAGGCTGTGGCATGAAAGTAAAGGACGCAGTGATGAACGGTGAACTTGTGAATCATGATAGATTAAATCAACCAAGAAGACAAATAGACTCATTTCCTTTTTCTTCCCTGGAACAAGTGGACTAAATGTTCTGGCTACCTCAGCCAAGTGTTGCCATGGTGCCTTCAGGGACACCTAAGTATAATCGTAACCCTGATGAAGGCCATTAGCTGAAATACATGTGCTACAAATGTTTCTGGAGCTTCACCCTCCACCTGAATTGTTTCAGTTTAATATGAACCCATTTGTGAGAAATCAAGCACCTACTGCACAGACGCCCTGGGGAGAGGATTGTTTTTCCTCATAAGAGACAGCCAACCATTTTCTTCATCATTAGTCAGTTGTGTTGTGATTAAAACGTGACATGTTACTAACACAGACCTGTCTTTATCCCCCCAAAGTCAACATTAATGTCTCATAACAGCTTCACTGCATGTCTAACAAACACAAACTCATGATCAGTGTTTAGGTTATTATCACAGAAAACTAACAAATATTCGTGTGTCCTGTGAGCTTTTTTTCAAAAACTAAGATGCAGTTGTTCGATGCAGTGGAATATACAATTTATCTGTACATCACAATATATATGTGACAGAAAATAAGAAGAGTGGACTGCATTGTACACTTCAACATGGCTGAACTCTCAAAGGAGTAAAATTAATATAAAAATGGTTCGAGGTTAAAAGTTTTAGGCTGAGGATATATGGTCAGATAAATGAGTTCTAACTGATTTTGTTAAATCTCATTTCATAGAATTCAAAATTCAAAGTGTCGAGCTAATCATTGAGCCCAGGAACGATGTGACTGCGGGGACCAATGTGACTCTGAGATGCCATGCCACAGTGAGCACGAGTACTGGCAAGGGGCTGATTCGTGAGTACACCATATTGAAGAATGACAAGATAGTGTACACCAAGACCATTGGCTCCTCTGAGGACTTCGTGTACCAGCTGCACAATGCCAGAGTCTTCAGCACAGGCTTGTATCAGTGCAAGCTAGACATCCAAGGCGACACCAAGTTGAGCAAAGCGCAAAGACTCAACGTACAAGGTGGGTTTGTTTTCATGCAAAGCTGCAGTATAATCAGATTATGATGGAGTTTTTGAATTCATAAGGATGTACTTACGAATTTATGAAAGAAAAATTTGTTTTTACACATTTTGCATTTTCTTTCTGTTTTATGACACATGACTGACATGCTTGCAATATTCTCCCTACACACTGGTCAGCTGTGGGAAGTTCACATCAAGCTCAGAACTATGCGCCAACAGCCCTGACATCATCTTAAATTATATATATGTGCTTTTAGTGTGGAGAGCAAAAGCCTGAAGCCGCAGTTATTGGGGACCTATTGGTCATTGTTTACAAGAAATGTGATGTCCATTTATGCTGGTACTTAAAGCTTTAAAAACTGACCCACTCGTGCCTTTCCATCTGGTGGACCGTACCAGCAGTCCTGCACAATAGCTTACAATAATTGTCAGGTGCAGAACAGTCCAAAAGCACAAGTTAAGACATTGTTAGTGACATCACTGCTGGGGTAATTCTGTCCAGTTCTGACATCTGTTATATTATTGGTCACAATACAGCAAAACTATCTCCATAAAGAGACTAACCTCAAATTTGACACCGGAGAAGTTACCTAATCAGTACACCCACCAAGGGAAAGCACCCAAAATCTTGGAGAAGAAATCCTCAAAATTGGCCAGACTGAGGTGGAAGAATTCTCTTAACAGGTAGAGATCTCCAGCAGAATCGCAGCCAGGGACGGGCAGCCATCTGCTGCGATTGGCTGGAAAAGAGAAGAAAGGAGAGCAGAGAGAGAAAAGCACAAAACAAGATCAGATTATGATCAAAAATCTTTTTAACCTTCGTGTGACACTGTGGATGTGTTTGAATGCAATACCAAGTACATGTGGGAGATCTGTCTGTTTATGTTTCCAGGACTCTCGCAGCCAGTTCTCCATCTTAATACGAACGTTGTTAATGAAGGGGAGGAGGTACGAGCCACCTGTATAGCTCCGGGTGAAATAGGGTCCTTCATCTTCTTCTTCTTCGATAATGATGAACAGATAAGCAGGGTGGAAGGACTCTCCAACCAAGCAAAGACCACTTTCAGGTTAAGCGGTGCTGACATCCACAAAATTCACTGCTCCTACAAGATCCGCACAGCAGAGGACACCTTCCCTTCAACAAAAAGCAACAACGTCACTGTTTCAGTCAAAGGTCAGTAGCATTTTGAAACTGTGCTGCTTTTTGAAAGCACTGGTCTCACCTCAGTGCTTCATTTATTTTGTCTCCACAGAGCTTTCTATTACACCAGAACTGAAGATTTTCCCTGACTCCACAATCTATGAAGGAGACCACCTCAACATCTCGTGTAGTGCAAAAAATGTTCACTCCAGCTCTGAAGGTTACAAGCTATTCCTGAGCCAGGGCACCAAGCTTCTCAGGACTGGCAACTCTACAATAAACCACAACATGGTTGCAGTACCAAAGGCCTCTGAAGCGCTTACATTTGACTGCAGAGTGGTAGTGAGAAATGTGGAGAAATACTCTGAGAAGAAGATTTCAGTGGTTGGTAAGTGGACACAGGAAAGATGACCTCTGTAAACAGTTATCTGAAGCTTATTTTTCGGATGGCTGTAGGACCACTGGTTCATGGACTCAATATTTTGAATAATAAAGTATACTTTATTGATCTGCATTTAACCCATTCACTCAGTGAATGAGTAATTCATTCATTCACTGAGTGTGCTTGTATTACCGTCCCTACACACTGCTCCCTGGGCAGTACCTTACTCAGGGGTACCTCAGGGTAGAGTTTCAAACCCCCCACCATCCGATCATGGGGCCACCACCTTACCTACTGAGCTATCCCTACCCCCTAATGAAGCCCTAATGTTAGTGCTTTGGCTGTGCAATTAATGCAACTTTGTAGCCATTTGCTATTTCAGTAATAATAATATGCACTTTAGCACACTAATGGTCTTTTAAAATAGTTTAAGCATTTTTTGTGTTACTGCATTAATGTTTGCAAAGATGTATCCATCTAGACGCTGACTTGGTGTGTTTTGTAAACCTATCCACAGAGCTCTTCTCAGTGCCCAGTCTCACCATGTCTCCCACTGAAGTCTTTCAAGGGCAAATTATGACATTGACCTGCAACAGTGATCGTTTTGCCTCTCAAAGAATCAACAGGGAGGATTTGGAGTACACTCTTTATCCATCTAAAAACTTACCAAGCTCTGGTAAACCTGGAGTATTTAATGTGAAGGCCCTGCAGAATGATTTCAACTACACCTGCTCAGCTGAAGCCAAAGGCATCAAGAAAGATAGCAAAACCCTGATGATTCGTCCTAAAGGTGAGTTTTCTTTATCTCTGTTTGGGTCCAGGGTATAGTGCACACTGATGCCCTTCTGGTCCTTCAGTGCATAAATGTGTCAATAAATAGCTTCATCTCTAAATGCACTGATGTGTCCATGTGGCACAGGCAGTATAGCAGGTTGTCCCTCGTCTTCAAGTAGCTTTGCGTGATGTGTGCAGAGACAATGTGTGAGTCCTGGTAAATGTGGTCTAATGGTTCATCAGACTAAAAAATTGTTATGTCAGTGCAGTCAAGTCATGATAGGACTCCTTCTACATTGGTGCTGGCCCAGCTCTTGTATTACAGTTATCAGTTATCACCTGAATTAAGAGAAATCACATTTCAGTAACAAAACAAAACAAAAGCTACTAGTTGCTTAAATAAATGAACAAATAAAAATAATAAAGTGCATCGCCAATTTAATACACTTTCACATTACTCCATCAAGGCAATAATGCCAAAGGATAATAATGGAATAATAATAATGGTAACACTGGAAACTAGAACCAAGAATCTTGGCTATGAAACCTGACTTGAAAATAAAATATAAAATATACTTCAGGGGGAAAAAATCTGAGAAATGTAAAAATTTTCAGGAAACGTTTGCTGTGTATCATTTTAAAAAAAAAAATCAAAAATGAATCAGAGTTTACTGTGATTGATTGTAATTCAGCTGTTTGTCTTCAGCTAACCATGGCAGTTAGTGGAGATTTTGTATTTATTTCACTGTGAATAACCGGATGCATCAAAATCTCCTTATTTTGCTGTTTTTACAAATTTAACCACACTGACAGTAACTAAAATTCAATTTAGATTTTAAGCAATAAAAACTACCAGTGTGTAAATCGGCAAACCCGTTCTGAGAAATGAAAATGAACCGAAAACAGTCATTTAAAAATATTGTTTTATTGCAGTCATAGCTCTTAATAAAAGCTGATAAAAAAATTCTTCCTTTCTTAGTATTATTACAACATCGTCGTATCCAGTTTGATAGCTGGAGTTGGGCCCAGTTATCAAACAGGCTGCTAGTCCAACAAAGGGCTAACACAAAAAAACAAACAGCCATTCAGGTTCACAAAATTAAAAATCACCTTTTAATCAGCAAGGAGACTTTCATTAAATTGTGAATAATTTATGTTTCTACACTATGACACAAATAGCCACTATTTAAGCCTTCAGCAGCAACTTTTGTTTTACTTTTTCAGTTCATAAAGTCTGTGCTCTGTTTCTCCTCTGTAGTTCATGTCTCTGCTCTAAAGATTTCAATTGAGGACAAGGTGATCCTGAAAAAGAGCTTCACCATCTTGTGTCAGTCGAATGGCAGCCTGCCGATAAACTACACCCTGTTTAAGGATAACGTCCAAGTGGGCACAAAAGTCATCCGGGAGCGAAATCGACAAGCTGTCTTTATGGATGTCATCAATGAGCCTGGTGAAAGACAGTACAGGTGTGAGGCGAAGAATAGTCTCCATTCCAACAAAACTGGCTCCAGTCAACACCTCAGCGTGAATGTCATCGGTAAATATTTAAGCCTAACTGATTTTTTTTGTTCGTTTCTTTACATTTTTTTAAAAATAAAAGATGAGAGATGAGAATATATGTAGAACATTTGGGATAAAGGGTGGAAACCAACAGAAAGAGCTAGCCTGGCTCTGTCTTTAAAGGGAATTTTGTCCTCTGTAAAATATCACTTTGACCACCAGGTGGCAGTGTTTTAAAAGTGGGCACATTAAGATGTTTTTGGATTCATTCGATTTTTAACTTTTAACGTTTATCTTTAATTCCACCTCTATTTCCTTGAGAAGCTTTGCTTTCGCCGGGGTGACATTGTAAATAAGAACTTATTGTTAATGATTTGTCTGGTTAATTGAAGCTCGCATTTACTCACTGCAACACCTTTTGGCATTAAGCGGTATAACATGAAAGGACCACCCAACCCTAACTCTATTGTGTGTGTATTTGAAGAGAGTGTGTATCTCTTCAAATCAGTACACACACAGTTTGAACTTGCATCCTGTTCAAACTTTTAGTTACATTTACAACAAGAAACGGTGTCCTTCCTGTTTAATCTGCACAAAAACCACTGTAAACACTGTAAGCTTAAGTTCTTGTTTTAAAGCCAAAGTAAAACTTTACAATGCTGCCTAATCTCACCTCTTTGCTTCCATGTTTTGTTCTCCCAGTGCCTTTGAGCCAAATGACTCTGGCCGTCATCCCTTCTTCACTAGCAATCTCAGAGGGAGAAGAACTCAATTTCATATGTAGTGTTAATGGCACAGGGCCAGTCACCTTTAAGTGGTACCGAACCGGCAGTGTAGTACCGTTGCAAACCAACACCACCACAGAGACCTACTCAAACTTGGAGATAAAACCAGTCTCCAAAAATGACAGTGACGAGTACTACTGTGAGGCTTCCAACGGCGCCAACAAGGTCAGAAGTGAGAACGTAAATGTACAAGGTGAGACTGAGCTCAGCAGGCATCACCCTGCTCTTATTGGTCGTACAGTATTTTATTTCAATGTCAGAAACAGCCCCAAACCACGACCTTTTCTTCAGTCTAACCAAGTCTTCAGTCCTGCAGGAAATTTATTTTGCATTGCAATACCACAAGTAGCCAGTAGGACAGAAAGGCAGCTAAGGTGGATGGATTCACTATGACTTTAGCCAGTTAGTTTAGCACATGTTCTGTCCCAGACAGTGTTGGGGAGTAACGGAATACATGTACCGGCGTTACATATTTAAAATACAAAATATGAGTAACTTTACTTACCATTTAAAAGGTGGTATTCAGAATACAGTTACTTTGTTGAAATAAAGGGATTACACGGTGGTCTTTTCCTGTTTCATATGTTAGGCTGTCTCCTCTCTATTTTTGGTAATTCCACGCCGGTGGAAACAAAACACGCAATAACAGAGTGCCTGAGTCCAATCTCGGGGCCCATGTCACCTCTACTTGCAGCCCGTATAATGATGTAATGAAAGATTTTTTTTAAATTATTGCTCAAACAATTATTTAATATGAAGGCAATAGGCAGAGTGTTACAGGCATAGCCCTAAAGAATGTAGCCTCATGGGCAGTGTAGCCCAGTTGTGAGTGAGTTATCAAGACTTAACTGTACACTGTGTTCGTGTTTTCCTCCGAAACAACAAGTTCTGTTGGAGCAGCTTTTCTTCGCCTCTCTCTGTCTCTGGCTAGAAAAGTTGACCCAGACAACAAAGTAAAGCTAGTTTTTGGTTACGAGCCCGACATGGAACATGAAGCATTAGCCAGAGGTCCCTTTACTGTGGTTCGGAGCCACGGACCTGATTTATATATGCGCGGAATAGTTTTCTACACGGGATCGCTGCAAAAAGTGCAGCCTTACCTAATGTCCACCTACTGTTACACATCTATATTAAGATTTCAAGATCTAGTTGGTATTGGTAAAAGTAATAAATCACACAGCAATAGTACATTCATGTAGATGTAAAAAGCTTGATAATATATTAAGTAATCCAAAGTATTCAGAATACGCTACTCTCATTGAGTAATGTAACGGAATACATTATAAAATACATTTTGGGGCATGTATTCTGAATTTTGACTTGATGATAGTAAAAGCTAACAAAGATGTCTCCAGATCTGCAGATGGATATTTCAGACTGCACACACTGACTGTCCTGCAAACGCACATTTCCATCTCCTGTAATGCTTAGAAAGAGGAACGGTTTAAACGTGGAAGGTTTCCAAACAAACAAACAAAAACAATGATCATTGTATTCATCTACCTTTAACCCCATCTTAGCACCTTCTTCTCCTTTATAAGCTGCTGTTTTTTCCCTTTTATGTTCTTTTGTGTTACTGACTTCACCTCCCATCTGTGTCTCTCTACAGTATTCATGGCATCGTGGAAAAAAAGGTTGATTGTCGTGGCCTGTCTGCTGCTGCTGCTGCTGTTAGTTCTGCTCTTGGTGGCGAGCATGCTGAACATCAAATCTAAGAGAGGTAGAGAGACTTACAATCCTCCAGCAACTCAGGCCTCTGTCGTCTATGTATGACAACCAACCGTCCTTCGCTTTTTTCCCTCTGCTCCCCTCACTTGTCCTCTCTTATTGTAGATAGAAGAGAAGCAGCTGCTGAACTGTCGGTGTGAGTTATCATGAATACTTGCTTCCTCTGAATGTGACAGATATTGCAGATGTTAGTTTTATTCGCTCATGGCTCGGGTCCTGTAGTAGTGTTTGGTGTCTCTAAAGAACTATACTGGTTGTTGTGCATGTTAGTGTGGTTAAAGTAACATAAACATCATGTGTTACAAAGTTTAAAGGAGATCTTTTGTTTGTCTGAAGCAAGCTTCTTCAACTCCTCCTTCTTAAATTCAACCGTCTTCTGATTGGCTGCCCCTTGAAAACAGAAGATTTAAACAGCAGGTGGGTGTGGCTTCTGTGCTCACACCCACAGCATTGAATCTGAAAATTACCTGGACAGAGACTGACCTTACTATTTGAAAATCTGGCTATGTTTCACATGAACATCAATAATGATATTGATGAGGATGATGAGGATAATGAGGAAGAGTGTAATAGATCGCCTTTAATGTCCAAGAATATCCTTATCTCTGAATAGTACCCTACCTACATCGGCTGTAATAAGCCATCATACAAACAGCATAATACAGCACGTGCTTTATTATTCTGGTCTATGTTTAAAAGAAATCACAAATACACTAACTGTTAATTAAAAAACACCAATACTATAAACCCTGGTAGAAAATGAATGAAACTACGAGCTTAAACAATCACAGCACATATCCTGCGCTGTGTTTTGGGTTTTTTTTTTTTTAGCCAGTTTTCCAAAAAGTCAATTTTTTTCAATTACTCTTATTAAATCTGCTTATTCAGGTTGATTTTTATAAAGAAAACGTGTGCAGGCAAGAAGCAGGCTGTAAGCTAGAGAACAAATGACCACAACATGCAGAACCACCTCTATAGTTTTGTTTTTATGTATGTTGCTATGGTGATTAGTGGAATTTGTTTGATTTCTTTTTGAATTCACTGCTGCCTGAGCTAACTTTATTTTCACCATTTCTCAGAAAGCCTTCGAGCCCTAAATCAGATGACCCTTTAACAGTGAATCTAACCCACGACACAGACGTTTATAATGCAGCCACAGGTAGATTGGTTTTACTTTTCTCCTGTGTGTCACTAACTGGCCTCATTAGTCATTATGCTACCATCCAATAATCCTTCCCCTCACTCGCACAATCGTAGCCTGCAGCATGTAACCCACACCCCCCAATGATCCATGTTCTACTATGCATGCATGGCTCCTGCAAAGGAGACCTGGTTACCTTTTGTTTGTGGTACAGTCTGTGTTGCCCTTCTGTTCATGTTCACATGTTTGAGTGTGTTGTCTGTCTTTGCTGTCACTGTTTTTAGTATTTTAGTTGGAAATGTTTGTGTCTAAGCAGAGGCAGGAAATGTAGGATTTTGCTGCAGGAAGTAAACAGCCTTAGGTGCATGCTGGGTGATAGTGAAGTCACAGCGCAGGGCACTGATTGTCACACTTGTTGCAAACTGCTCAGCGCGCCCGTTATCATCTTCTTCCAGACGCAGTGTCTTTCTTTGATGGCAAGGAGGGGAGAGTGACCAATGGGACGCGACATAGCGTGGCGTCGGTACCTGCTGACATCAGCAACAGGAGCAGCTACAGTATCCCAGCCACAGTGTAGAGATGCCCCAGCAGTGGGCGGAGGGACATTGATGCAATGTTTACTTACTCTGAAGGAAAAGGAAGTTCACAGAAAGACTTTTCAGAATGAATACGAGCAAAAGTAATCCTGTTAATAATGCTAATTTTTTAGGACATTATAGACAGATATTTTCTCACTACAAAGGAGGCTAAAAAACTACACTCACTGCTCCCTCTCCCCTCCTCCTGCCACCTAAATGGCCTCTGACTTTATACCAAACATTATCGTGTCTGGCTGTTTGTTTCTTTGCTTACTGTGTCTGTCTGCAGTTGCACAACTACAACTCTACTTTGCTCTACTTGTCTCAAATGCATTTTTAAAATCGGGCTGATTTGTAAATACGCTTTATTATACTCACAGGAAACGTGTGTATATACTTTTGGTTGATCCCTTTTCTGACTGGAAGAGAGACTTGTAGAATAAATATAATGGTTTAATTTAGAGGTGTGTTGGTGCCCTTTATTCGTTATACTTCTTTTTTCCTGCTCATCTGAGGAAACATTTGTGTAAAAATGTCCAAGAATAATATTTATTATTATCATACATGCATAGTGTTTGGTTATCCTATACCCAAGGCAAAAAAAAAAATCAACATTAATATCTCAGAAAGAATGTGTGCAACAGAGACTTCCTTGAAAAACTGAAACAATGGAGTCTGCAAGAGACTTCCTATGTTGGAGCAGAGCACGCTCACGGGGATCGTTGCTGATAAAAACCAGTGTTGGTGAGGAGGGTTGGAGCTTATTTTGTTTCAGCCCAGGCAAGTTTGAATGAGTGTGCAGTAGGTGGAGGAAATTAATCACACAAGCTTTGGTTTACCAACTGGGAAGTTGTTTTTGCGTTTCAGCCGCTGCTGAATTAACAACCTATTGTTTACGAAGCAGTAAAAGATTTCTGTGTGCTCCAGATGAGAATCTAAAATCTGCTGCTTTTGTTACGGTTTCAATCTCCCCGGTGGGCTGAGCTGAGGGAGTGTGCCGCCAAAAGTTTATCTCATTATCTCTTCTGACCATGTGAAAACATGAAGGGAGATTTGGGGAAATGCATTTATTCTCATTCTTGACAAGACTTAGATGGGGAGGCTGGTAACTCTGTGTGTGAGGCTACCAGCCGCACACCCAACAGCAACAAGGAGATCAAAAAGTAATGAACCACACCTGTGGTTATGTAATGTAAGCGTTTACTACTAGTTACCTATTAAGGTATGTTTTTTTATTCTTACTGGTGCACATTTTTTGTTACTTTAATTTTGGCGGATGACTAATAACCTGTAATCAATTAAGCAGTCAATCAATCTGCCTGTCTGCTTTACAGTGAAGGTGGACAGAGCTGAAGTCAGCGTGTGGAGTAAACGGAAACCTGAAACAGGTGAGATGAGATACGAACATCATCACTGTTTAATGCTCTGACATGATTTCATTTAAAATGAGTTAAATTTAGAGAGAAAGTTCCCACCTGACCCCCTCAGAAACAGCTTATTCTTTTTTAAAATAACTTCAGCAAATTTAATGAGCTGTCCTGGATTTACCCTTTTTGTCTCACTTTATGACAGCTGTCCATTATGAAGTTTATAAAAAAGACTGATTGTGAGACATGGTGTGAAAATGATTTGGTTGCAGCTCTGAACAGAGCTTACATGTGTTTTTCAGCCCTGAACATTTTATGTGGATATCCCACATTCTTCTGAAGCTATGAGGCCTGAAACAATAACACAAATTAAAAAAATAAAAACCCAAATTTAAACCCACACCATTATACTTTGCATGGTTTCTCCAAAGCAGGGGTCTCGAACTCCAGGCCTGTCCTGCAGGTTTTAGATCGTGCCCTGGGTCACCACACCTGGATCAAATAATTAGTTCATTACCAGGCCTCTGGAGAACTTCAAGACATGTTGAGGAGGTAATTTAGCCATTTGAATCAGCTGTTTTGGATCAAGGACACATCTAAAACCTGCAGGACACCGGCCCTCGAGGCCTGGAGTTCGAGACCCCTGCTCTAAAGTGCAGAATTTATTCTAGAAAAAAAAAAGAAGAAGAAGGTCACGTGGTCAGATGATCCTTCTACTAAAAATGTACCTCTTAAAGGAATTTAAGCCTTACAAAGTAGGTTTTCCTGGTGTAGTTGGGAGTAGCTGGAATTGTGTAGCCATCCTCCAGATTTCTACCACAGCTTTTTTCCAGCCTGGCTGCATAGCTATAGCATTGCAAGATGAAAGTGAAATAGTTCAGTGTGTTAAAGATTTTTTTATTGGTGCAGAAAGCGACGATGAGATCAGCGAGGTGTCCAACGAGCCTAACGTGGAGTACACGGAGGTGGTGCACGCCCGGTCAACAGATCCTGCCAGAGGTCAGCAGTGCACGAACACAGAAGGGAAATAATCCAGTATTTATTTTAAAAAACGAAACAACTGTGGGAGAAGACACATTAGGACACAGACTTAGGCATACAATACTTATAGAAACAAGGCCGGTCGTCAGGAATATTAGGAAGCTATTGTGTGCGATGTGAATGAAGAGGGAAAAGAGGGGTGAAATAAATACAATAACAAATAGAGAAAATAAGTAAATAATAAATAAATGGCTTAATATATAATAATATGCAGCTTTACACAAAATGTTTTTTAAACCTTTTGTTGGTCTGTCCTTGTTCCTTTCTTCACAGTTTCCCCAAACCTCCTGAACAAAGTCATTTTCACCGCTTTATGCACTTCCTTTATAGTTGATAAGAGCAACCAACGCGTACTAGGAGGGGTCTAATTACCCATAATTAATACATCTCCAGGTTGCTGTAAATGCAGAGATAACTGCTGGGATTTCCACAATCATTGCAGACCTTATAAACAGGAAGGGTTTAACTAAACGCCAGAGTGATTTCTGCTTCTTCTTCTTCCTCGTGGTCTTGTGCTCAAGGTCCCATCGGACCTGAGATGGCAGTTGGAGTGTGACATAACCTGCCTATTTATAGATCACAGAGACAGTATCTGCTAAAGTTTGTCTTTTGATGCTCAGGCAGACTAATGTGTTTCTTTTGACTTTAACAGTTCCACTGAGAAAAGGCACAGACACAGTTTACAGTGAGCTCCAAAACTCTCCAAATGGTGAGTTTGATCTTTGAAGCAGCTCTCGTTATTTATTTTTGTAATTATGATTTTACATTTTAACTTTAGATTTGTTTATATAACTACAAAGGGATTTATTTTTATTTTTTTTACCAAACTTTTCAATTTGCTTCAGCTTTTGAAACTGTTTTAGCATCTTTCAGCTCATTGTTTTGGTTTCCTAACCAGCTCAGATAAGCTGCTTTTGAAAGTGAATATGGAAAACTGGAAAAACCTATTTCATTTAAAAAAATTACGTTTAATTTGCCCCTATAATTATTTATAATTAAGTAGATGTTTATTCAAATTTGATGGATTTGTTCATTCTCAGATGAAAAGCAGCAGAACCATCTGTCATGGAAAATGAGTTTTTGTCACTTCAGTTTTTTGTTAGAAAGGACTCTCACTGTGAGACAGTCGATGTATTCTTAATAAAATGAAAAGGCATTTTATCCCACTAATATGTGTTTTTCTCTAAATGTTATCAGGCAGTAGGCTAAAATTTGAACAGCAATTAATTTATTTTTTATTTTCACCATCTCACCATCCACAGATGAACCTCTCTCACACTGCTTAACTTAATCTGTGAGAAACTATTCAGAAAGTTAGTTTCACAATGGTGCTGCTCAGCAGTCTGATGTCTTCCTTAATAGTTTGTGATATGGAGGGCTAAAAGTGCCAACATCAAATAAATAATAGGTATATAAAGAATAATAAGCACAGAATAAAAATTGATATGCCAGAATATCCACCGTAAATAATAATTAATGTAAGAGTTAATTAATTTGAGATATTTACAATATTTTAGTTGCCTTTAAAAAATGGAGCCATCAAAAAATGTAAAACATTTAAATTAGGCCTGTGCTGTATTATGAATAATATGTTCACTGTTTTATTGTTGCTCTCAGACTCTGACACAAACAATAATTTTACTCTTCAGCCGATATCAGTTGACAGTCTGCTCTTTCTTTGTTCTGCTTGATTTCGTTGTTAGGGTTTTCCACAAAATTTGGGAAAAATACAAAAAAGTGTTACAAAAATGTGAATAAATATATGTGGAAATTGTGGGATAAATAAATCCAGACATTCGTTAAACATACATACAAATTAAAAACGAAAAATATCAGTATTGTAAAGACCTGCAGTTCTGGTCCTCTGTAGTATGGAAACCTCCCAATGAAACCAGTGTTGTTCTGAGTCTATATAATTAGGCTTTGGTTATCAGCCTATTGATTGTTTAATCATATAAGCTTCTTATCTGGTTGTGCTGCTTCTGAGTGACAAATACTGAGATAATGCAGCTTTAAAACCTGCAGTCTGATTTTATCAGAGACACTTCAGATCTAACCAAATATCATTTGAAGATTAAAAACTTCCATTACTCATAGCAAGACAGCTTACCCCTTCCAGCTACACAACCATGACCATATCCTGTTACTACTGGCAGGGACTTCCTGTTATTAGAACAGCAGCCAGACGCTGCATGTCTCTATCAAGAAGTCCATCGGAGTCCTAATGTTTCCTGTCCAGCACTGATAAAAGACGATGAGAGAAGAATCTTTAAAAGAGAGAATGTGGTAGATATCGATTTGGATGACTGAGACTGAACTTATAGGCTGAAACAAAGGCTTTTGCAAAGGAAGAACGAATGAGTCAGCAAGGTCACCCAGGTCAACATAACTGCCAAATGACTAATGAATGACGCTGAGGTCAGCCAGTGACTGAGCAGTGTACACACCCAACCAATGCACATTTAACCACTGATACTATTTCCTGCAGGTGCTGCTGATCCCCCCGACTATGTGAGTAATTATCTGCACAGTCACACTCGTCTTCAGACGTCTTTGGTGGGATTGTTGGCAAGAGAGCACATGTTTCACTTTTTGTTACTGCCTGTGACCTGTTTATACGCCCTTGTATTAAGTATACAAATACATGACATCCACCCATCCATTGATTCTCTTCCTCTTATCCTTATCAAGGTTGTGATAGGCTGGAGCCAGTCCCAGTTATCATAGCAAGACAAATACAAGACATGTAACAGTAATCTCGTGTTTTTTTTAGTGTTTTCAAAAGCAGAGTCCATGTTTAATTTGATAACAGGAGTTCCTTCAGTCTTGTACATCACGTCATTTCCAGAAACATCCATTGTGTTTACTGTACCTTATACGCTCAGGAATATAAAAACATGGAAGCAGGTGCCAGAAACTTCTAAGGTGCACAGATGAGATGATGAAGTCCGGAGACTTGTCATGTGTATGAGCTGAGGTGTTTTAGCTTGTCGCCTTCACCAGAATCATCACGAGGCAAAATCATTTTAAATAGATTTGCTATGTCATGCATGGATCTGCCACTGAGTCTGGGTGGCCTTTGGGAGCCTTTGGAAGCAGACCTATCAACTTCAAGTGGTGCAAAACTTCAACAGCACGCTTCAGTTGCACTTCAACGATTTACGGAACAAAATGGTGCCACCCAGGTTTTCTATTGGACCCCTTTCCATGGCCTGAAGCCACATGACTGCTGTAGATGCCCAGCCCATCCTTAGATATGGCAGAGGACGTATGTGACTTGTTCTTTTCTATTTTTATGACGGCCCTGAAGCACTTCAGTCAAACAATTAAATACTTCTATAAAAGTGCTGCTGGAGTTTTAACCTCTTCACTTCCTCAGTATCACACACGGATTAATGCATCCGTAATATTCTTAAGATCGCATCTAAATTTGATGAGGTATTATGAGTTATAAATGCATTGAATGTATTCACTTCACTTGTTACATTCAAGGTAAAAGCCTCAGTATTGCACACTGAGTGTATGAGTTCATCATAATGGCGGGTACAGCTCGTCAGTTGAATCATGCATAAGCACCTGTGGAGTGATGATTAGTACTGGTGCTGTATATTTTTATGCATTAATGAATGATTCATGCTTTTATCTTGTTCTGGAAGTGACACAAGATGAGAAGCAGTATAAGTTTATCTTCATTTTATTGCACACTTGTATTTTTCTGCCAGTGGGTAAAATAGTCACCACAGTTTTATATAGTAACTCATGTAATGTATCCTTCTGCTCTCGGTGACCCTCTGCAGGCCGATAATCCAGAGAGAGGGAAACGGCTGTCAAAGTTTCCAGACGAGAACAAA
The DNA here is from genome assembly GCF_000239375.1 of Pundamilia nyererei. Taxonomy (NCBI): domain Eukaryota; kingdom Metazoa; phylum Chordata; class Actinopteri; order Cichliformes; family Cichlidae; genus Pundamilia; species Pundamilia nyererei. The sequence goes on along the minus strand of NW_005187476.1, from coordinate 132,847 downwards.
AGCATTTGGGCCGGGGCTTCCTTCCCTATCAGGCAGTCAGATCAGGCGCTGCGGTCCAGTCAAATTACCTTCAATCCCATCTCAGCCAACATACTGTCTCCCACTGAGCTCTAAACATACCACTGATGGCCGCGCTATTTGTCCTTAAATGGTGCTCAAGGCGGTTAAACTGGGGAATTTGAAGAATAAACTGAGGATGTGACATCACTGTCTAAAAGTGGCTAATTTCTCATTGTTGTGTGTTCTGGATAGCAGATTTGGTTTGCTCAGGTCAGAATATTTGGTAGACAATTTGCAGTTTTTGCTTTTGGCATCTGTTATGATGCATAAAATCCACAGAAACATAAAACATAAAATCAGATTTGAAAGTATCATATCTTATTTGCAGCCACGATCAAATACTGCTTTGTGTTGTGTATTTAATAATCAGAATCTTTATTGTCTTTGCTTGTGTGTCTGCAGGGTTCGGTAGAATACGCTGAGCTCAACCGTGAACAATTTGAGATTAGTCAGTACGATCCACAGGTCCACAGCTACCAGGACCTCCCTGAGCCGGTGGACTAATAAGATCACAGCTGTCTCTCCAGTCTTCTCGTACTGCTGTGCTGTTTTTGTTGTGCTTTTTTTTGTTTTTTAATGAGCATGCATGAGTATGACATTTTTTATCAGAAATATGTCTCTCTGTCACATACAAAGATACCAATGCGATGTAAAGGGAGTTCAGGTAAAATGAGGTTAACTCTAAACGAAAAAGAAACACACAAATGTTCAAAAAAATGCATCGCAGTTATGTGTACAGATGCTACTTTTTTTGTTGTTCCCTCCTTTTTCTTATTTTACTTTTTCATTTTCAAAAATGAGAAAGTGGAATTTAAAACCAAAGATTTAAGTTGTTCGTATTAAAAAACAAACAAACCCACATTACAGTTTTAGCATTGTGTAACAACTGTCATTATGGCACTGCACCGCTAGGGGGTGTCTTTACACTATTGTGGTAGCAGGGGAGACCCTTACACTGGACTGTCTGCAGCCAGTGCAGAAGAGCATGCTGCTCTCTTCTCACCTGATATCAGAAAGACCTTGTAACGGGCGGGTGCAGACATCTACCTGACCCCGGGACATGTATGGCCGGATTGTCTAGAGCCGTGGAGAACTTCTTACTGTTAATGCCAAATAAAAGCCCGGTGTCCTACCTGCCTGACTGGACTTCCATGCTACACTCCCACTGGGCCTGCTAGCTGCTCCTCCCTCACCACACATGTTACTCTTACATGTACAGTTTCAGTTCTTAAAAATTCATGCATGCATAATCATTAAAAGCAATGTATATATCCTTTTAAATTTTTCCTGTTTTTTCACTTAATCATTTTTAATTTCATGTTGATTTGTAATTTCCCACCATCAAAAAAATATAGATTTTCAAAACAGCATCCTCCATATTCTTTATTTTAAAGGTATGTTTTATATAAATATCCCGACCTTCTTACCTATCTTGAAATCTCGGCATTTGGCCGTGGTTCAGGAGGTAGAGCGGGTCGCCTGCTAATGAACTTGTCTGTGGTTTGATCTCTGGTTTCTTTTGCATGTCAGAGCATCCTCGGGCATGACCCCTAGTTTGCCCTGATACATCGACTGAAGCGTGTGTGAATGTTAGGTTAGGGGAGGAAATGGTTGTATGAACACGGTGGATAAATGTCACCTTCAGGGGCATCAACATTTCACTGGCGCTGAAGGTAACGATGATGTTTAAGAATGATATTAATATAATATTAATAATAACAGATATAATGTGTTAAATAAAAGTTTAATTGATCTTTTATACAGCTTTGTACACTTGTGGATTCAGACTCCACCTTCCTGTACAGTATTTTTATTGTTTATCTCATTTGCCAAAATGAGTAAAGCCCCTGCTGCCAGCTTCTACAGTTGTGACTTTACATTATGAGACAAACAAATGGGTGTCAAATATGTGAAAAAGCCCAGTTAAAGGGTTCTGGTCCAACATGTTTAGCTTCAGTGTGTTTGGCATTTATTCTCTGAAGCTCTACTAGAGTAAAAAAATACCCATTTTTATTATGATTCAAATAAAATATTCACAAAGTGGTGCAATCTCCTCAGTTTAAGTGTGTTGTATGAAATCAAGCCTAACAGCTCTAATCATTGTTTTCTCAAATAAGTAATTTCCACTAGAGTTCGCCATTGCACCAGTGGGGTGAGTCTTTCTTTTCTTTACAGTTTGTTGGTACTTGGTTCCACCTTGTGGCAGTGAGTTACAGTGAAAACCAGAAGCATGACTGTAGTTCGATCTGTGGGGGCAGAGATGGTCCTAGCCCCTTTGGTGCCCTGGGCGAACACTCCCTCTGGTGCCACACACACACACACACACACACATATTAAGGGTTGTAGATGAACATATTTTATAATGAAAACTGTTGTAGGAACTATACTGAATTTAACCAGATAAACATTATATATACAGTATCTCACAAAAGTGAGAACACCCCTCACATTTTTAAAAATATTTTGTTATATCTTTTCATGGGACAATTGAAGATATGACACTTTGATACAATGTAAAGTAGTCGGTGTACAGCTTGTACAACATTGTAAATTTGCTGTCCCCTCTAAATAACTCAACACACAGCCATTATTGCCTAAATCGCTGGCAACAAAAGTAAGTACACTCCTAAGTGTAAATGTCTATAAAGTTCGCTGACCCGTAATGAGTCACCATGTTAGTTTCTTACTGACAGCTCCAGAACTAAGTACAAACAGCACTAAACATTTGACTCAAAGATAGAGGAATGCGAGGAACAAAAAAGTGCACTAGTTTATTTGTAGTTTCAGCATTTCACAGATTTAACAAAGAAGGTCAACAAACAACTCAGGTACGGGTAGAGGAAGGCAGCACTTGCGTTTGGAGCAGATTTCTTGGCAGATGAGAACATTCATGCTGATGGACATCATCCAAATGACTTCTAGGTTAACAGAAAATGCTAATCAAAGCTACTATCAGAATAAACATGGGCCAAGTTAGCAACTGTTAAAAGAATAAAATCCACACCACTTCTGATATCATCTAGATGCCACAAAAGATGTCTCCAGGCACTGCTCCCTTTACGTTGCCCACGTGCTCAGTTGCGCACGGCTGACACAGTCTCCACGCACAGAAAATCTGCACTGAATCGACAATAAAATGAACACATAACAATTCATTCTGTACTATTTTGCAGTGCGAGTCAGTGAGTGACGGGTGACTGGCTGCTCCAGCCAAGGATGCGATTCGCATACGTATGTACGCAGCTAATCAAAGTCATTGACGGGCTATGACAGCTTTATGTGCCGCCACCGGTGTTTTAGCTAGGTAAGTGGTGTGGCCGATGTGGTGCTTATGTTGACCTGTTATAATAATGGCAAAACGAAGAGGCAGTGGCACATGCCCTCACCAAGCCAAAGTAAAAAAGCAATGCAATTCTTTTAAGATGGTTTTGCAAACAGAAGAAAAAACTGGGTGAGATTTTTTTCTTTTTCGAGCGAGAAAGGTCCGCTCTGCAAAACATGTTGTGAGGCCAAAATAGCAAGCGAGTTTTCGGGGGGAAAGTGTGGACAGCACAAAAGTCATTAGAAAGCAGTTAGAAGTGTAAGATGGGGATGGGGTACATTGTTGGAGGAGAGCGCCAAAGACCGAGAGAACAGGAACAAGCTGTAAAGAAATCCAACCCCGAGCAAGTTAAAGTTCTCATCAACAATATTCTACTGCATGCCATCAACATGAATTATTCTATGCTATCGGTTCAACAAATTCACAATCACATGGCAAAGTATATGAGTATACCAGACAGCTGGCGAAGCAAAAATGATGCCTTTGAGTTTGTGAATTCAATGAATCAAACAGTGCAGAATGAGATGATGTGTAAAGTTAAAAATGCACCTTGGCACACCCTGATCATAGATGAGAGCACAGACATAACAGTGCACAAAATGTTAGTCCTGTATATTAAATACAGGGAGGAAAATAACGTCAACTATAAAACTGTTTGGTGGCATCATCCAGCTGACAACATGCACCTTTCAGGATAATGTGCAGGCAATAACTCAGTTTTACACCAAGCATGAACTAGACATGCAGAGAATGGTGATGCTGACCTCTGATGGTGCCTCAGTAATGCGAGGAAAGCACAACGGATTTGCAGCTTTATTAAATCGGCGAATACCACAACTAACTGAACAACACTGTGTGGTCCATAGAGAGGACTTTGATGATGCGTTGAAAGATGTACCTTTGATGCGTGATGTGGAACAGTTCATTTCACTTTCTCTAGATCCACAGTAAACAGGAGAAAATCAGAAGACCTAGCAAAGATTCTTGATGAGGATACACTGTCAAAGTCATTCAGGCCTCTGTACAAAGTGCGATGGCTGTCTACTGCAAGACAGAATCCAGTGATAAAAGAGATCCAGTGGCAAGTTACTGTTACAAAAAGGTAACCATTCAAACGTCAAGGTTACTCTTACCGCTCTCTGAGATGTTTTGCGTGAGCTGGCAGACCTGTCTTTCTTTTCAAAAATGCAACCTGACTGTGATGGAAGAGCTCTGCTTTGCAAGAGCAAAGATTGTGAAGTTGCATTCCTAATACTCAACAGAGGTAAAGGATGTTAAGTGGAGTGACCGTGTCAGAGATGCAATGAGGGCCTCATCAGCTGGTGGCGGAAATACCGGTGAGATTACTCGTTTGATTCGTAACCTCTACGATCACTTGGGTGCTCGTTTTTCAGAGGATAAATTAAAGGAGTGGTTTGCGTTTGACATT
>NW_005187476.1:125005-127532 GCF_000239375.1 Pundamilia nyererei | reverse complement strand
TTTCAATAAATATTAACGTTAGCCCGCGACTTTGTTCCAGTTTTGAATTTTGGCCCACTGTGTATTTGAGTTTGACACCCCTGGTTTAATGAATCGTATGAAAACAGATTCCAGGAATCGTCTTGAAGTGGACCATTTGGACCTGCTGATGCGCATAAAGTCAAACCTGCAAGCAGATGAGGCCATCAACTTGGACGTTGCATACAACCACGTGAGAAGGGCAGACGGGAAAATTAAGGTGAAAAAACTGTGTAATTATATATTCTGCAGAGTTAATTGAATTTTCACAGTATCACATGCTTGTGCAACAGTACACATGTCACTGTGCAAAATGTGAAAGTTTTAATGTGAACAAAATTTTATCTCTAAAAGGTGCACACGTCTCAATTCCTCCAGAACAGGAACAACAAAGTGCAGCCACTGGAGAAGTGAGAAGGACACACAGGAAAAATAAGGTGAAATTTAAGTTCTCAGTTGGATTTGTGCTCATCTAGTGTCATTTATTTACTAATTTCATTTATGGATATTGATCATTAAATACTGTCGCTACTTTATGAGTAGTAGAAATGCAAATAATCATGTCATTACTTACTGTATTTTGCAGACAAAGAGTTACAGGACTCTCCCACAGACCACAGCAGGAGCTTCACACACTGGCTCATACTCATAATACAAGTCAGAGCTTTACATTAAAAATGTTAAGTGTGTTTTCAAAATTGGAGTTTATAGTTGGTTTGGTTGGCAGTTCATGTTTTGCCTTAGCTAAAATTAAATATTTATACTTCCAATAGCATTAACATACTACAGGTCATGAAGAAGACCTTTGTCATTTTCATTGTCAGTGGGCTAAAGAACTTAATTAAAACATTCTAACAGAAATGTAAATGCTGTACTTTGATTCTTTTGATAAACTATGTAACTTGGATACGATGCTGGCGTGACCACAGTGCACACGTGTGATGTTGCTCACAGTGGTCCTGTCACAGTGCGGGGAAAGTAGGACCCAAATGCAGGACTTTCTGAATGGAGATGGTGCGTTTATTTACAATGAAAAGAAACTATAAAACAGTGCCAACAATCCACAGCGTCTGTGTTCTCTGAGCGCTCGTTCCTAATCCCCGTGTCGTGATCTGTGGTAAGTGTTTAGTCCTCCTCGGTGCCTTTGTACAACAGTGTGCTGCTCCCGCCACACGTTTCCACAATCCACCTGGAAACGAGAGAGTCCACAGTGAGTACCGTCCCATCCACCGGCCGACAAAAATACTTTCACCATTCCAACAGGAGAAGTTCAGCGACCACAGTAACTGTGAGCAGGAGCACTGACTATGTTCCTAGTTTAACAATCCCGCGCTGGCTGCCTCTCCGATCCTCTCTTGAGTAGTGTTTCCTTGACGATCCACAACAGGTGGCTGATTACACCAGGTGTGGCTGGCTCAAAGGCTGAAGACTCTCCAGGCCTGGTATGGCAGCAAAACTTACACACCGCAACACACACACCCAAACACAGAGACAGGGAAACAAGGGACCAGGAGCAGATCACACCAACAACAACAATAAACAATCCACATAGTCAGATAGAAATTATAATACTCATTAAACCCAAGAACAATGCATGAGCCCTGACCCAGGCCCATCAGGTCCATCGACTGCTCAGGGAGTTTGTGTGTTTGCTCAGACACATGAAAAGTTAGAGGGAACATTGTCTGCAGGAAGACGTGTATTAGACATTCTTATTATCAGAACTGCTGTCTGAACTCTGTCATACCATCATCTTCATCAGAGCTTTGGCACGCATCCCTGGAGTTTGGAAGATCCTGAGGTATTCCTCTCTGACATCCTTCAGTGGCAGTTACATAAAGTACATTATATCTTATTGGCATAAATATTGTTCATAATGGGTTGATTTTTATTTTCAAATTAAGAAAAATTGTTGAAAAATGTCCAATTCTGTAAATGATTAAAGGTTGCCATCTTGCTGTCTTCTTTTCCAAAACTCATTGCAAAACTTTAAGGTTGTTTAGACACTAATTAAACCGTGTTTTAGTTAACAAATAAATGTGAACCTTCATGATATTAAATTTCATTTACTTTAATAAAACCAGTGTCTGGCATGAAGTTCAGTTTGTGTTTGTCTCCATCTAGTGTTTAGTTATAATCCTTACAAAACTGTTTGACTAAACCATGTCGTCTTTTACTATTAAAAAAGCTTTTAAAGCAATTCTCGACCCAAAAATTCTGTCTGTAGTCTCAAAACATATTTTAGCCTTATATGTTTGTATGTTCCCTAGTTCCTCCAAGACAAGTGACCCAATCTAGATGAAACTTTAACTAAACAATGCCTAGGCCACTGTGAGTGCCAACATTTATAAGTTATATGCAAATATTTTTATATAAATTCCTCAATCGTGTACCATTGACAGTTCAGCTGAGCACCAAAGACAATGTCATAGTATAGGATGGAATGTCAGATCACAATGGTGTCTCACAATGTATCATAATAGCATTGTAACTATGTATGTGTGTTTAT
>NW_005187476.1:92543-124535 GCF_000239375.1 Pundamilia nyererei | reverse complement strand
CCCTCCAACAATCAGATGATCCCCTATGAACAAGCACGTGGCGACAGCGGGAAGGAAAAACTCCCTTTTAACAGGAAGAAACCGGCAGAACCAGGTTCAGGAAGGGGCGGGGCCATCTGCCGCGACCGGTTGGGGGTGATGGAAAAGAGAACCATCTTTCCAAAAAGTTGGTACATTCATTCAGATCACAAAAGTATTCTGGACACTAGTTTAAACAAGCTGAGCTAATTTAGGATGGACACAGTCAGACATTAACAACTGGCCAGTGACAGACACATGGTGAGTGTACTCTTGTCTTACCTTGTGTTTTGAAGAAAGCAAATTAGCATTTTTTCAATTATCCAATGTATTACATTTAACATTACAGCTTATGTGTCCAATAATCATTATCTGTGCACTATTTTTAAATAGTTGCACATGTCCCAACTTTTGAAAAGATGATTGTTTGTAGGTCTTTTTAAAATTCCAGATCTCCTTTGTTAACTTAACTTTCTAAGAGGTATTTTAACAAGCCCTACATTGCATTTATTTTTATCTTGAGAAATGAGCCTCAGATCAGTTTTCAAGATAAAAATTACAGAACAGGGTTTGTCCAGACGGGTGGGTTTGTCACTGTATAGTCAAGTCTGTGAATGTCACTGTCCAGGGCTCTATTGAGCGTGTTGAAAAGACGAGAAAACCAGCCAGTACTCTTCTTGAGAGTACTGGCTGGTGATGTGCTTGAAGGCAGGGGTATTTTTTGTTCATTACTTTCTTCACTGGGGGACTCTGGTGTTGGAATCTCACGCACTGGAGAAAGTTTACCATCCTTGACAACTCTCCATATCATCCCAGAATTCTTTGACCTTACTAAAGATTTCTGGAGCTGTGACACTAAAACCTCTGAAACAGCAATCTCAAATGCTTCGTCACCAGATTCCATGGCAGCCTGCAACAAGTATTTGGATCCAAACTCCTTGCACAGCTTTTTATAGATGGGGATGTGCAGGTTTTCAATACTTGGTGGGGGAATGGAATCCAGTTCTTTTTCAGCCCTCATTGTTACACCACCCATTAATTGAATCAGGTCCACGTTTAGTATGGATGTTCTGGTTTTTGATGCTAACTTAGCAAGAAGCACAGTAAGAAAGGTCATGTTGACTGGACAGTCAGGAGACTCCAGACTTGGTGAAGAATTCTCCTGGTAGGCTAAAATCAATGCTGAAGGGACAAATGTTTCTGAATACTTAGGGAGCTCTGGAGTTGGAGGAGAACTCAGATTATCCGTGCACAATGAATTCTCTAAGGAACAGTCACTTATTTGTGGGATTTCTGCATCTTCCTCCTCCTCCACATCTAGACAGCAGGTCTGCTTACAGTTAGAGTCTGAGTATGTCATGCTGTCAGATGCCTTGTCTGTGATTTTTCTGCTGACATTCAAGATGCATTCAAAAATCTCAGTCACATTATACACCATTTGTATAATGGTCATACCTGTCACTGAGTCATGGGTTTGTGGGGTAGGAGCTGGCCCTGTGATACGAGCCAGCGACGTGTTGACTCTTTTAGTAATTTCTGCTGAAAACAGCTTTACTAATATATCCAAGTTGTGGGACTTACCTTGTGCCGTGGACAGGGCTTCACCAAAACAGTGATGAAGGGTGTTTCTGAAGCTGGCTTGAATATTATTTTCTGTTACTCTGCAGCAGCTGCACCCATCCTGCAAACTTACCCTAATCATTTCCAAGTATTTGATTGTCCGCTGAAGCTTCTTCACGCCAAAAGTCTGTCTACAGTTTGAATTCTCGGGTTCTTCATAGGTCACAAAGCTGACGTTCGATGAGTGCGCGCAAACGTGCACGTGCTGCGCACACTCATCGAACCTGTGGGGCAGGTTCAGTTTTCTGTTACGTTGGCGAAGGGATATTAAGACAATACAGAGTTTGCTTCATTCAGTCATTTGATATGAGAAGCAGCGGTTTCCTCAACTTCGAGCCAAAAACACACTTTTACACTTTTTCATGGCATCTAAAACCATTTAGTCCACATCTACTGTAGGGATGTGGTGCCATTTTCTTTACCAATCATTTAAGTTTTTATTGACAATATAGTATGTTCAGGTGAAAATTTTAATTATTACTGAATAAATAAAAATGTATAATTATTAGAGAAAAAATATTCACAGGATTCCAGCGGGCCTTTCATTAAATACAGCAACTTTAATAACTGTTGATATTTATTTATATTTCTTTTCTCTTCTGTCAAGCTTTCCAAACTAAATTAAGTAGTGTCTTCCTCTAAATCATCAGCATGCCAAGTTCCTACAACAATGGTGAATTTGATCAGTTGATCTCTGTTACAGGCTACACACCACTACATTTCTCTTACTTTGAAGGTCAGTTAGTTGTTTCAGCTAACTGCAGACCAAATTATTGTATTTTTTAAAAATTCTTCAGAAAGTAGATAGTAGTAAAATAATTAACTGATCTGTCATGGTCGGAAGTCTGGTGACTCCATGTTTGTGTTTTTTTATTCTTAATATTCAGGTTCTGGTTTTCTTTAATGATTCCCTCGTTAATCCCTTGTGTATTTAAGTCCTGTGTTTTCCTCTGCCCTTTGTTGCTTTGTATACCTTCATTGCTGTGTGTCTCCTCCGTGCTCATGACAATTCCTAGTTCTGTTGTCCTGGTTAGTTTCCTAGCTTTCAAGATTTTAGTTTCTTGTTTCTAGTTCCTGCTTAGTTTTTGTATTTGATGTCTGAGTTTTCTCCAGCAAATAAAGTTGCCCTTTTGAGTTCAACCTTTTGTTTGAGTCCGATGTTCGGGTCCTCATCCTGCCTGCCACACAGCCTCACTTGACATGATAATTGCAGAGGAAAGGTTTATTTGAAGAGTTTTAGTCAGGGTTTAGAATTCATCATGACACTGAAACCCCACTGAAGGTTATGCATAATTGTTTTATAGTCTAACCAATATTATTTAATAAAATCAAAGAAATGTGCTCTGCTAGTTTAAATCATTGATAGAATTAATTTCACAGGGTTCCATGTTGAGACCAGAGCTATCTTCATGCTTGTGTGGGGCAATATTATTTGAAAACACTGCATACATTTTCATTGCAGTGCATATGATACCAAGTTTTATTTATTAATAAAGTGTAGGGGGTTTGCTCGTATCACTAAAATTAGAAACATGCTGTCTCAGAGTGAGGGTGAAAAATTTGTTCGTCAATTAATTTTTAGGCCTTTTTGGCCTTTATTACTACAAGCCAACTGTGAGAAGACACCCAACAAATGGCCCGGGGCAATTTCAAACCAGGGCCTTTGCAAGTGACTCACGAGGTGTAAACTTTGCACACTTACAGTAAGTGACTTTAAATACTGTCCCGCACCAAGTGGTTGGAGAGCTTTAAGGCCGGGGTAGTTCATGGACAGGGATTAGTAAACAAAACAGAAACGTGACTTTGTCACGGTTTGGGGCTGCTGTATATGTATTTTTAGTTGTAGTTTTTTTCTTCTTCTTCTTCTTCTTCTTTTCCCACTGAAGGTGGCTAAAGGTGGGTCTTGTGCAAGCCCCACCCACTAGTGGTGTCTCCTTAGTTCCCATTTGTCACCTGTCACCTGCTTTCCATCTGGTAATCTTTTTTAAACACCATCTGAAGTCACAAGTCCCCACCAGATTGTTGTTGTGGTCAGTGTGGTAATCAGGCCAGCTTAAGCTCCCTGTGTTTTAATTTTTTGCCTTATGCTAGTATGTAATCTGTTTTGAAAGCCAAGTTCACCTTTTGAGACACTCATCTTCCATGAGAACCAATGAAAACAGTGCCGAGGTGCTTTAAACCTGCATTGTATCTGAAGATTGTGGGAAAACTGCAACAATTTTTCAGTCTTCTGTTGTCCATTTCTGGTGGGCTGCAGGGGCGGTCTAGCCCATTTGGTGCCCTGGGCAAACGCTCCCTCTGGTCATTCTTCGTACATTGAGAATAGGAGACTAATCAACAATACATCTCTTCAAATTAATGGCTAATTAATATTGTTCTGAACACAGTCCAAAAGATTCAATAAGCCACATCAATGTCTGCCGTCTGTTTGCTTTCATAGCCAAATGCCTATCAAACATAAACAGAGGTTCTCACTATCCCTACTAATAATTAATGTTATCTTGTTTCAGGATACATGTTATACATAATACCTGCCATTATCCAATGACACATCTGCTTACCTCTATCTTTTGGTCGTTTCTCCTCTTCTCTTTTTTCTTCTAAACTGATGACTTTGACATTTTCTTGTCCATCAGTGTTAATTTTGCACTCCAGTATCAACACCCATCCGCTAACTCGAGAATTACCATGACATAACCTAACAGACCTAACCTTAGTGCACAGATTCGGTTTGTATAGGGGTTTTTTTCTGGTATTTCACACAACCCAAGAAAAAATAATTAACATAATGGGCTTTGATTGACAACATTATGAATGAATTGTGCACTATTTGGAAGTTGCCCGCTCCCCTTCCCTTTCGACAGGTTGTGTGTGAGACTTCAGCGCAGCAGCAGCAGCAAGCAGGCGCCCCGAGGGCCCTCACGCTCACTTTTCATGTATATGTGTGTGATAGAATTTAGAAAACACATCGGTGCAAATAATTCGTCTATATCATGATGTCTCGTTTTTTTGTGTTTGTTGTTTGTTTGTTTTTTTATTTTGTTTTATTTTGCAAGCTGGTTATTAGATGCAGCTCCAGCCCCTCCCCTTTCCTCCCTTTGCGTTACATGTAAAATAGTATAGTTTATGGTTTCATATAATATTATATTTTATGTTTTTCAGCTCAATCTCGTGTACCGGTGTAATGCAGTTTAACGCAAAGAGCAGTTGCAATAGTTTGAATCTAAGGTATCAAATTATGAAAAATATTATGATGTTCCAGATTCTCTCTCAGATGCATTTATAAAAATATGCACCTTTATACCAGGATGTAATTATTGAAAAAGTGAAAAATAAGTGTATTGGTAAATCAGCATAAGGATGATGTGGCACTAAAAAAGGAAGTCCGTGTGATCTTTTTTATGCAAGGTCACCAAGCAAAAGTAGAAGTGCTCTGCAGATAAAGGGTGTGTGTATATCGCAAGCGTCACTTTGTAGCTTGCATGACTCTGCATATGTATAATACAGTTTGTTTGTTTGTTTTAATCTTTGTTGTAGAAAATGAAAAACTTCATGTGAAGTTCAGAACAATTGTATCAAATCTGGCGCTTTGCACATTTGAATCCGGAAACGCAGGCAGTAGTTTAGACTCTAAGAATGTTTTAAATCATCTAGTTTTGATTTTACATCAGGATGCATTTTGTTATGTTACTGGTAGCACTGATATGCAGGCTTGTGACGCACGCTGTTGGCTTTCTGGATAGCCTCATTTTACATACATAGGGTATGTTGCTTGCCCAAGTGTTATGATGGCTGGATAATTATTTTGTGACTGTTTTTTATGAGACCTGTGACAACATTGCCCAGGGTGTTTTTATCTTTTGGATTAAATTAGAAAACACATTCTCTCAATATAAATAATTTGATAAAAAGATAATAAAAAGATTTAAGATCTGTACCAGCCAAACCTTATAATAGTTTAATGTACTGAGGCATACATTTAATTTAAATTGAAAAACATCATTTGAAATGAATCTGGGAAAAACAAAAAACGCTGACATCTTTATACACTTCAACTGTTCCACTGAGCGCTTCAACCAAAAATATGCTATTATCTGTTTCTCATTAATAACACAGAACTGATTCTTTCTGTATTTGTGGGAAAATAATCTTAAACCAATCAGCTTCCACATTAAAACTACAGACTTAACATTGTTTTCCAGGAAAACTGTGGATCTGATGTTTCTGGTGGTTATGCACTGCCAGCAGATTCTTTATGGAGCTTCAGCGCATCGAGATATTTCCTATTTATGCATTATCAGACTGGGAGCTGGGATGTTTGGTGGTCAGGTCATTCTGTCAGCGTGACTCTTTGGGTTTAAATTGTAAGAAATAAATGTGTAAAATTACAGAAAACATTCTGGTAGCTCATTAAAACAATCTGAAATTTCAGTTGTAGATGGTGAAAACAGGGACTTTACTTTGGTGTGGGGGAGCTCCTTATCAATAGGACAAGCTGTAAAATTGATTAAAATACAAAATTTAAGCTATCCGCCACAAACGCACAGCACCCCAAAGCCTTGCATCTTATTACATAGAAATAAATAAGTGATTGCTGGTTTCAGCGGGCCGGATTGGAGTCTTTTCCGGCCGATTCTGGCTTCCAGGCCTCATGTTTGACACCTCTACTGTGGAGGAAATGACACATTGTTGTTTACCATCTCACTTAAAGTTACATTTAAACATCCTCTCACATCGTATCCATTAGAAACGGAACATATCAGTAATTTTGCCATGACATCATCATCCGCTTTTTTGATTATAAACCCACGTCAGAGTCAGAGGTCCCTTTAATCAAATGTCCTCTTCCAGTAACCTCAGCGGCTCAAAGGGCCTTCACAGGTGCTGTTGTCATGGTAACTGCCATTGGACTTTCCTTTCTTTTTTAAAATGAATATATTTAAAGATGAACTGTCATCTCTCTCTGCCTCTGCAAACCTCCTTATTAAAATACCATTAAGTTTTAATGACACGGCTTCAGCTAAATGGCCGAACCGTGAGTGTGAGCGTGGTTAACCTCCATCAGAGTCTCCTCATCTTTCATCGTGTCCTCCTGCTTTGTTTGTCATGATTATTACTGAACTTCCAGCTGCAGTCAACCATACGAACAATCACATTTTCACTTTGCCTCTTCACATCTTTCCAGTTCTGTGATTTAAGCTTATCCACAACTGCTCATCCAGTTCAACACTGTTATGTTATCAGCTGCAGTATATGCTGAGTGTACAGTATAAACTATTGGAACTAAGAGCATTTACTCAAGGAATGATCTTACACGCCACTTCCTGAAAATGCAGGAATGCTGTTTAAAATGGGAACAATAAACCTTACAAACAGGACTTGATTTTCAAAATTTCTAATTTTAATTAATCTGACTATATGATAATTTTTCACTTCATCTCAGACCATCTTAAATGACCTCAGTCCCAGAGAAGGCAGAAGCACTTCTGGAGCTTATGTGTGTGTTATGTTTTGGTGACCCTGTTTCAGGACTTAGCAGCTATAAAGCCAAGATTTTCTTGAATCTAGATCAAACTAAAAATAGAGTAAATATTCAACTTATAAGTATAAAGCCACACTAAATGACTGCTAATATGATTCTAGACATGTCAGTACTCACCTGTTGTTAGCAGTATTGCCACAATACCAGAAAGTAATGGACTGGTTCTTATATTGCACTGTTCTACTCTACTTAAGCTGTCAAAGTGCTTCCCACAACTTGTTTCATTCACTCACTCATTCCTAGAGGCCCTTTTTTCTATGCCAAAGTGTTTTCTCTCTAACCTTCCTACCTCAATGAATGCATCATCAAATTAAGGTTCATCTTGCCCAAGGACACTTTGGCATTGAGATTGGAGCCGACGAGCAAATCACAGAGCTCCCTATTAGTAGAAGGTTGCTCTACCTACCTGCTGAGCTACAGCCAGGCTAGTGACATTAGTAATATCAGTGATATACCAAACAAATCAAACTCCCCCGAATCAGCCATCTGAATCAGACCAACTGCAGCTGAGTGTTGGCACCCTCTGCTGTGCTCTGGCCCAGTAATGGTTCACATGTTTTTGGATCTGTGGGTCCAGGCAGTTAGTTGTGTTTAAAACCAACTGACTCTCATATGACTTGAGTTTGTTTAACCATCTGCTCTAACGCTGGAGTACTTCAGCACATTCTGGGGTGTCTTTCATACCTTTTTTTAATAGCCAAGTAAACACACACACTCAAACACACACATATTTGCTCTGCCAGACAGTACCCCATAACCTTCATCTTATTACATGAATATTTGCTCCACTGTGTGCTTGTATCTAATGTTGAAGTGACCGTTGAATGTTTTAACCTTCAAAGACTTCTATCTTTTCTTTGCCAACCTTATAGTTACATGAAACCCACACTATTTATAAATATGCATGCAGACATGCGATTTTATTTGAATCTTCCATGAATTGCTGTGATTATCATATAAAGCAGACAATTCAGGGCCGTCTGGCCTGATCACATAAAAGTTAAACATATGATAAAAAAAAGTAAATTAAGTTTAGAGCGCTAACAGTCAGTGAGGGCAGTATTTGCCTTTAAAAAACTGACCTTGATAAAATAAACTGATTGCCCCTCCATGAAAGCTAGTTGCCCACGAGGTGGAAACTAACAGTTATAGTCATGTGAGAGACATAATAAAGAAATCATGTACACCTGAGCAGGTCCTAAAAGTCAGGAAACATAGCATTTTACACCACGTCATCATTTATTTAGCAAAAGCTGAGCCAAAAAATAGAAGCGGTGTGTGAACATTTAAGTATGTTCTTACTGCTTCCTTAGGAATCAAGAGGGAAAGCAGCAGCTGATAATCAAATACACTTGATTAAGTTATCAAAGCAGACGTTCTTGGTAAATTGGCGTCTGGACCTTTCTGCCAAAGAGGAATACCAGGAATCACCAGAATCAAGGTGCTGCAATGACCCGGTTAAAGTGCAGACATCACACTGACTGAAATGCTGTGCGTGAATGAACCCACAAACTTCAATGAACTGAAACAAGAGTGGGACCAAATTCCTCCACGCTGATTATTTCAAATGGTGTTACAAGCTAAAGTATTGTACTTATATGTGAAACTTAGGAACTGATGGGGTGGTTTTCTTTCTTTCACATGACTGTAGATGTAAGAGTTACAGAAATATCAACAAACACTAACTCTCCAGAGTTGGAATGTAACCTTTATTTGTCAACTGATATTTTTTATTAACAGAACCTCTGTATAGTTTCATTACATCGTGTAGTAAAGCTGTGAGGAAGTTCATCCTAACTTGGCATAAAGATGTTTTGGTGTCTCTGATGTGACAGATTTCAGGATGTGGCCAAACCAAGTGTGAACGTGACAAACTGTCACGCTGCTTCAGCCCGCCAGCTCGAGCTCAGGACACGTGTGGACTGAAGTTGAAGTTGAAAGCCGTTATCGTCATTATACACAGTATAGCAAGATTAAAAGCAGCTCTGTAAAAGTGCACATATACTCAGCACATTTTAATAAGCTATACAATAAAATAATCATACAAAATAAAAAAAATACACAATACCGGAGTGACACAGACAGACAGTTTGAGCACCGAGTCCAAGTCCAAGGAGCAGCGTAATGAGCAGTAGGGGTAGTAGTAGGCTACAGTGTGCCACAGAACCAGTTTCTCAAAACACTTACTGATGACAGGGGTTAGTGCAATTGAGTGGAAGTCATTGAGTCTGGTTATGGGTGACTTTTTGGGGGATGGGGATGATTATGGCAGATTTCAAGCACGATGGGATAACGGCTTGTTCCAGAGACAGGTTGAAGATGTCAGTGAAGACCTGTGCTGGCTGCGAGGCACATTCCTTGAGCACCTTCCCAGGTACTCCACCTGCAGCCTTCCTGGGGTTCACTGCACAGAGCACACACCTCACATCCTGTGCCTCAAGAATAAGTGGGGAGTTATTAGAGGCTGGTGTGGGTTGTGGTGGTCACTGGTCGCTGTGTTTGAGACTCAAAGCGGGCAAAAAAAGCTGTTCAGCTGTTCAGTGATTGTATTTAGAATGAACAGGAAAGCCTCTTTTTCCTTATAGGAAACAAAATTTAAAGGTGAGAGGTTAGACACTGAAAAGCTTTGTGTATTCAGTATTTGTTTAACCAGTATCACTGCTTTAGCACACACTGAATCTTTTATCCTCCTGAAATATTGACCGGACAGTCCACTGTTTCCTGCAGTCACTTCCTCGTATACAAATACTGTGGGTTAACATCATCCATAAATTGTGGGTGTCACTTTATAATTGTGTGATAATTGAGATGCATGGATGAATGAAGAGGGTTATGGATGAATACTAATATGCTCAAACATTACTGCTCTAGTCAGAAAGGTTTGCTGCCAGGAAACTGAATCGAGTTTATTTATATAGCACCAAATCACAACAACAGTAACCTCAAAGTGCTTTATACTGTACAGGATTCTGGAGAAAACCTCAGGTATCAAATGAACCCCTATGAGTAACCATTTTGCGACAGAGGGAATGAAAAATTCACTTTTAATAGGAAGAAACTTCCAGCAGAGCCAGGCTCAGCGAGGGGCAGCCATCTGCAGTGACCAGTAAGGTGTAGAGAAATGTATCAACATCTGAGGAATCAAAAGAGGTGAGTGAAGAAGTGCTCAGTGCATCATGGGAAGTTCTGCAGAAACTAAGAGACAGTTCAGGGTCACCTGATTCAACACTAACATCAGCTTTAATAAAAAGGAAAGTTTAAAGCCTGATCCTAAAAGTAAAGAGTGCGTCTGTTTCCTGAATCCTGACTGGGAGCTGGTTCCCGAGTAGAGGGGCCTGATCCCTGAAGGCTCTGCCTCCCATTCTACTTTTAGAAACTAGAAAAACATGAGCGGTCACTGACAGAAGGGAACTAATCCCACGTTCATCGGTTATCAGATAGAGAGCTCTGAGGAAACTTAGAGGCGTTAACAGCGATTACGTAAGCATGTCAGAAAATAAAACTGCGAAAGTGACTTTTCTGAAAGCTCTGATAGAGCTGAATATTACGGCATAAAGAGGCTCCTCACATCAGCCGGTCTGGATAATGTTCTGACTTTTGCCTTGGTCATCATAAGTCATCTTATTATGTGTAGTCCTGTAAGTTGTTTCTAATGCAATTTTTATTTGACATGACTCTTTAACAGTAAAAAATTAAGCTATCAAGGTTTATTATAAGTCTTTTAGAATCTAATATTTTTGGATCTAGGTCCATATATAGACTATAGTCTGTCAGCTTATATCAGCTTGTGTTGTTTTGACTGTTTCCACACTGGAGGTGCAGTATCAGGTCATATCTATTATAAAAAGTCAACCTGCCACCCTGTTTCGAAGGTTCCAGAGTGTGGCATGATTATTGCTCCTGCTTGTATTACTGTGACTAAATGAGTGCAGAATTGTTGTGCTGCTTCTCCTTCTTTTTTTTAGAAACGGTTTAGGACCAGTGGCATGTGTCAGTATCACTGAATCACCGTTAGAACCATTACATCTACTGTCAAACATACACTTCTGTTTAATTAGAATGAAATTTATTTTTGCAGCAGTTTTAAAACTCTCACTCGAACGCAGCGATGGGGACAAGATTACTTATTTTAATCTCAAACTTCTGCCAAAGTTGATTATTAGGGACTTACTGCTGAGGCCCTGTTACAGAACAAATGTGGGAGTGTTCTTAATGTGAACATTTGAAAAATTCAGGGTGTTTATGGGGTTAAACACCAGTCTCTTTGTGTTTTTGAGTCCCCAGACATTAAATACTTCTGGATCACGTCTTTTTTCGACAACACTGATACTTCCTAATGAAATCCTTTACTGGTGGAAGTTGTGAAGTTGTGAGTGGTTTACCAATTTACTCTTCTCTATCAGAGACCAGTCTGAGCTATGAAAGACCCTATAATTTAGATATAATGTTCCACATTGTTACATTTTATGTGCTTACTCACCACCAGATGTTCATTTATTCTGCATTTGAATGGGTTATGTATTTCAGTTTGGCCTCAAATAAGTACCGGCTTTGTATGATTGTATAAAATAAACGTGTGCCTGTAGCTACTGTGATAGAAGATGTGACAGTTATGTCATTGCTTTAGCAATCTGGGAGTCTAACCAAGCGAGTGGTGACCTATAATAAGAAAAATACACGTGCTGCCTGTTTGATTGTGTGCACATATTTATCTTTCCTAATCTTTAACTGTTTGCGTTATGGTTTCACCAGAATTGGCTGCACCCTCTTTTTAAAATGTTTTCTTAACCTCCACCAGTCGAACCTGCCCCGCTGTGTTTCCAAACATAAGCACCGACTATACCTGCTGAACTGCTTTTCTCGTTCCTCACTGAAGCATTCATATATTATACTGCACAGACACCTGCAACATATAGTATATCCAAAAAACCCTGTGGTGCCATGAACATATCTGTTTATGTAAAATATTCGAAGCGACCTGCAGATGAAGTTCGCTCTCTGTGATAAAAACATGCCACAGTGTCCTGCGTATATTCTTGAACTTTTTAACTTTCTCTTTGTCCTCAGCAGCATTTGTTGTTTGTGCCTCAAGCTGCAGTAACACAGTTTTTCAGTGGCTTTCTCAAGTAAAGGTCTAAATTCTGCCAGTTAACCAAGCATCGTCTCTTTGTTTAAAAAAGCACCAAGTTGAAATGATAGTTTAAAAATAATCCTATTAATGCCAATATTTAAAATATGGTTATTAATTACTGATACTAGCAAATTCAACACTGTTTCCAAAAAAGTTGGGACACTTTAAGTTTAAGCTTTGTGACATGGTGTGTTATCCTGCTGGAAGCAGTCATCAGAAGATGAATACACTGTGGTGATGCAGCGATGGACATGGTGAGCAACAATACTCAGGGACGCTGTTGAGTTTAAATAATACTCAGCCCTAACTATTGATACAAGGCAGAATGGATCCCTCCGTTCATGTTGTTTACATGAAAAATGTGGCCCTACCATCCAAATCGCAAGTCAGCAGATCAAGCAAAGTCTTTTCAGTCTGGCAATTTTGTTGAGCCCATGTGAATTTTAGCCTCAGTTTCTTGTTCCTAGCTGACATGTGTGGCAGCTAGGAACAAGAAACTGGCAGCTGGTGTGGTCTACTGCTGCTGTAGCCCATCAAGGTTTGGTTGTAACCAGCGGTTATTGGTTTTAACTGTTGAAGTAACCATCAGCTTGAAGCAGTCTGGCCATTATATTCTTTTAAGAATCCCCAAAATGTCTGCTTGGAGCGCATAAAGATGAATGTCTGAAGCAGATGTTTCCTCCTAGTGAACTCATCTGTGCTGCTAAGACAAAAATCATGTAACTCCAATGTTGACTACCAACAGGGAGCACTTACAAAAACTTCAGGAAAAGGTTTGTAATGTCAATTTCACCAGTTTATTGTGGCAATTTCGTATAGATTCCCTGTTAACTTTTCTAACTGGCCATGATGTTCAGGCCCTCAGCCAGAACTGCACTGAAAACACACTTTATTCTGCGGTGGAAATCGTAGCAGTGTTTCAGGAATACTCATTTAAAACTACAAAATTAATACTTAAAAAAAATTGAACACAAATTTCTACAATCTTTAGGCTGTTATTTTTATGTCATTTTCTTTTTTTTTTCTTTTTTTTAACTACTTCCCCTTTTCAATGGTGCATGCTTTACCCTCTGAGCCAGTTTTGTTTTGTCACAATAATTATATTAATATTTTATTCTACAGTAGGTTGTTTTTAATGCTCATGTCAGCTCATCTATATATAGTATATATATAGATGAGCTGACATATATATATATAGTAACAAGCTGGATAAACTATCCAGCTTGTTACTAGCACACAGTTTAACAACCAGTATCTGTGACTGCGGGTGCATTAGTACACGTGGCACTAAATCTGCTGAACAATACATACAGGTTTTGCAACCACATATAATGGCATTCATCTAGATGACACCTTTTCAGGAAGACAATGCAAAACTTCATTCTGCACATATTCAATAAAAGAGAGTGTCTGGGTTCTAAACTGCATGCTTGCAACTATAAAGCAATAAATATGAATTAAGATGCACTGAAAAATGTGAAAACATTTGGCTTCGAATCTCCAGGAACTGATGTCCATCCGTTCCTGAACGCAGTGATGCAACACAGTGGTAAACATGCCTCATAACATATTTAAAATGTTTTGTTGGAATTTTTTTTAAAATAGCATGATTTTTGAAAAAAAGAACACTTCTCACTTTAAACATTGTCTTTCATCTGGTTTGAATCAACTAAAGGGCTTTTGATAATTTACAGATAATCACATTGCACTTTTCTTGACATTTTACAGTGTGTCCTGACTTCTTAGTAAAGAAGGTTGTAAAACATACACTAAAATTTTCTCAAATGACTGATTTTCACAAGTAATGTTCTCATGTATGCCTGTATCTCACCATCGCAGCAGTTTTGGTTTTATTTGGTTTAAAATATGTGCATTGCAAAGATTTCTGTAGCACCATCCCACCAGATTTCCCTTTCACCAACTATTGACACAGCGTTCTGGGGATTATCCAGAGTGAGTACAGAAAGTTCCGTTTATTTGTTCAGTTCTGTTGTCAAACCAGGCTGCAATGGAGGTGTTAATGTAAAAAATCAGTGTGGCAGATAAGCGTTAGTCATTCAGACTTTGCTCTGTCCTCTTTGCAAATACCCAGTTTCCAACCCCCAGCTGGTTGCATCAGTTTACACTCATATTCACCCCACAGCCAAGAGCCGAAAAAAAGAAAAGGCATTCAGTGAATTCCGATGTTTCACTATACTGTATTTCACATATTGCACTCGTGGTTCGTGCGCTGTAATGTGCTCTAATAAAGTAAATCTATAAAATATGATTACATAGTTGAGTTTGTTTCCCTGTTTAAAAAGTGTGGGTAGTTAAAAGCTTCCCATCCAGTTTTCCTGCTCTCGGCGGACTGATGTGTGCAGGGAGCGCCTCTCTTTCACTTCCAGGTGCAGCCCGCTGCGATCCAGTCACAATTCAACACGAACTGCTTTCTGCCTCATAAAGGCGCATGCGCATTACGCCTGACCCTCCGGTTTCTGCGTGCACTGCCACGTTAGTAGCGGTAGACACAAAATACCAGCTACTCTCCCAACCTTAAACGAGGGGAAACGGACCTGAAACTAACACCTGTTCCTCCACCACAGCCGTAGCCGAGCTCGTCCGAACCTTTCGTCTATTTTAGGGAAGAAAACTCGACGGCGACGATGTTGAAGTTTCTGATTTTCTGCACACTGGCTGTGGCCATCAACGCTGAGATAGCCGAGGAAGAAGATGTCCTGGTGCTGAAGAAGAGTAACTTCGACGAGGCTCTCCAGGCTCACCCCAACATCCTGGTTGAGTTCTGTAAGTGATTCTGACTGCTTTTAAAATGTCTCCAGCTCAAGCTAAGCCTCCCGCTGCGGTCTCAGCTCGTGCAGAGCTAAGCTAGCCGAGTTAAGCCTGACATAATGTTAGCATTAAACTTTGACACTTGAGATAAGTTGCTGCTGGTTAGCTAACTCACCGACGTTGGGTTTGGTTTTTCGTTCATGCGTGACTGTAATTCACCGAGCTACAGAGCTGCTGTAGTTATTCCTTTAATGAAACAGAGAGCCTTGATCATCGGGCTGTTTTCTCGCTGTGATGGTAAAAGTAGTCAAGCTAACACCGAAGTGTAACGGGACTCTGCCGCGGAGGCAAAACTTGGCTGTTACCCTCAGATTTATTTTCTGCAAACCTCAACCAGTTTGTAACATCTGTGCGAATATAGTATATCCTTAAATTAGCTTTATCTCTGGTGAATTGTATAGAAATTGTGCAGTGCCGTACTTAAGATACATCTGTTGCTTTAAGAGCATTATTAAGGCCACGAAGGGGTTTTTTGCACGCCTCAAATTGGGCCTTTGGGGGTGTCTGAGGAAGTTGCTGTGCACATAGCAAAAGGCAGTGAGTCTTCTCTGAAGTTAGAGAAGTCTGTGTTAGTTCTGAGTATTTAGCGTATCTTATAATCGGGGAAATATAGCGAGTTTTTTTTAATAAGGTGTTTTTTTATTAATACAAAATTTCCCCCTAATTTGAGTCGCCAAATTGTAAAATGCAGGGAAGCTGGGATGGTGGAGAGCAGATAAATGGGTCAAGATAGGTTTCGATCGGCTGTTGCGGTTTCATGCGGTAGCTTTCGCTTTTCTTGCACCTCCTGATAATTCATTTCCCGATTGAATTGGCTTATTAAACTGGTTAGTTTGGGCTTTGCAGGCCCGTCCCGCTTCACTTTTGTCTGATTGTTGACCTTTTTCACAAAGTGTGTGACAGCTGATTGGACTAGTCGGCTCTCGGGATGGGAGGGATGAAGGGCTTTGTTTGCCCACGTCCTCCTCAGCTGGGCGGGATCTCTGCGTGCATGGAGCTAGGTTGACGTGTACTTACAAAAGTTCAACTGTGTGTGTTTGTAATGACCCGAGTGGTACAAGGAAGTTTAGTTCTTTGTCAATACGTTTTAAAAAATGAGGTCATTAGTTGACGTGGCCTTTCTGATAAGCAGGTTTATCGGTTCCAAGTGTATAAGTACACTTCGCGACTGAACGTGAAACAAGAGGAGAGAGGCACACACAAGGTTTTGTTCTTCAGCAAAATTGTCTTTATAATCTAAGATTATCTGATCTTAGTCTTCAAGTTGTTATTATTATTATTTTAATCCTGGAAACATTTAAATGTGCAACTTTAATATTGGAAAAGGTTTTGCTCTTGCAATAAACCCCCCCCCCCACACACACACCTCCCAGTTTCATTATTTTTTATTTTTTATTTTGGTAAATTAGTGATATTTCAATGGTGCCTTCTAATTGGGCATTCAAAGTATTTTTTTACTATGAGCCACACTAAGTCAGGCACTCTCACACCGTCTTAACTCTGATTTCTGTATCTTGTCTAAGGATGTTTAATATACAGACTGAAGGAGTCAGGGATTGAACCACCAACCTACCCTCCTTATCCACATACAGATATATTATGGATCCTTAAGGGAATCATTAAAAGTACAAGCATCCTTTAAGAAACCTGCTGATTTCACTTTAAGTTGCTCAAAACATTCAGATATTTTCACAATAGAATAACAGGACACTATATTGGCCGTGTTTGTTTTTTTTGTTTAAATGATGATAAACAGAATTGATTGTTTAGGAAAACCTCTTTATTATCCCATTGTGCCAAGCAAAGGGAGACTCAAATACTTTAATCCCACTCACACACCATCCTTGAGCAAAAATCAAATTGTACAAATTTGTGAAGCTGGATCCAAGAGATGAAATGGGGATGGAAATTCAGAACCACTTTGGAGTGTCCTATCAATCAGGATCGAATGCCTCCAGGCACTCGAGCACTTTCATCAGTGCTGCTGTCGTTTTCTGACAGCAACAATTTTGCAAAAAGACATCAGGCTCATTGCAGTTGAGCTTTTGAACATCCAAGTCCTATTTCAATAGACTTTCTACAGTCTCTACATAGTTTTCATCACAGAAGCACTGAGGTGTCAGTAAAATATTCTCTAAAAAACCTATAGTCAGAACTGACTACAAATTAAATCTTATCAATCATCCCCAAGGACAGAAGGTGATGCGGAAATGGCCGATGGATAGTTTGGATGAATGTAGCTTTTTAATTTGCTGATTAATACAAATTCTCATGTGGTCTTTTGTTCTTTGTCACATTTTTGTTTTCCACCATTATGATCTGATATCATTCTCGGTAGCAATACAAACCTTTCTCTGTGTGGTTTCCTCAGATGCCCCATGGTGCGGTCACTGCAAGGCCCTGGCTCCAGAGTATGCCAAGGCTGCTGGCATGCTGAAGGCAGAGAGTTCAGACATCCGCCTGGCTAAAGTGGACGCCACAGAGGAAACAGAACTCGCCCAAGAGTACGGCGTCCGGGGATACCCCACCATAAAGTTCTTCAAGGGTGGAGACAAGGAATCTCCCAAAGAGTACTCAGGTGAGTGGGGATGGATGCGTTTCATTCATAAGTTTTAGTTTAAAAATTGGGGTGGACCATAGTTGTTTCTGGCTGCTGATTTCCAAGTAATTAAAATAGGAGTGAGGGGAGGGGGTGGAAGCATTTAAACGGTTAACACTGAGTTATTCACATACACACGCTGTCAAGCTGCCATTTCAGCTGGTCGTGGCCCTCTCGACCTTTGTAACTTGGCATTTTGTGCCACTGCAGCTGGATTAAAGACAGAGGTGATTGTGTCCATTTCTAAATTATATCTGTACTAAAGTTCAGAGATTCAGACTATACCAAGGGACATATTACCTTGGGGGTGACACGTGTCATTAAGGAGCATACTGCAGCGGCTACTCGCACTATAACAGCGAGCATAAATGATTATTAAAACGAGAAAGCATCTCGTTTCCTTCAGCAGTGAGTCTGTACTCGATGACCGTCATGAATCTGCTTTGGTTATCAGTGTCTGTACTGCCTCTGTTCTAGCAGGATGACAAACATAAAGGAACAGAAGCTCCAGCATTGGGACTTTTTCAGAGGTCAAAGCCAATTAAGTTATAAGTGACTGTTTCTGGGGGTTTACTGGTATTCTTGTTTGTGGCCCCCATGCTAAATGTAGCCTATCCTTGTTTTCAGACTTGATAACATCAGAAGAACATTATTTCTAAAAGTCAAACCAAAACACAGACACAAGGAAGGCTCAGATCTTTTGTACAGGAGTAGAAATGTTGCATAAACAAGCTAATAAAAGCCAAAATTTGTTAAATAATTAGGAAGTTTCATTGCTGTGAACAGGTGTCGTATACACACACGAGCAGGATTCCTGCCAAATCAAAATACGCAAACGGCCTAATATAAAACAGAACGGTGGATTAAAACATTTCTGGAGTAGGATCACCAGAGCCCTCGTAGAAAGAAGTCTACATCCATGCTGTTTATAAAACAAGAATAATTTAAGTGTAGTGAGTGCAGTAACGTTTAGTCATCTAGTCAACTACTTGCATAGGTCCCCGTCAGCTCGGGGAAGGATGGACTTATGGAAAGATGACAAACTTCCACGTCAGCTTCCTGATCGAGTCTTATCAGTTACACAATGTCCTTCCTGATTCATCCATCACATGATCATTTTTCATATTTAAGCAGAAACATCAGCTTTAATTAACAGTAGCTGACTCATAAAGGATGGCAAGCTGCAGGACTCTTAAAGTAAATTTTAATCATCCTGTGGTTAAACCAGATGGTCGTATCATAGTTTCATGTGGAGAGATTTATTATTTCAATTGTTTTTAGTTTTTCTGAAGTGTCAACAACCAGAAAAAACATAAATATATAATTGAACACTTTAATTAAATGTGAAGAAGATAAATTGGTATGAATATTTGGTTCATTCCACCGACCTGTTTTACATGCAGTATAATAGAAACAGCACAACACAAACTGATAGCCTAAATGTTCATCCTTTAGTTTAATTTCTGCCTCATGATGAAATTTATATGAACTACACACTTTGGGAATAACTGATGAGAAATCTGAAGTTTATCCTTTGTTACACATCTACAATACTTGTCTTTGTAGTATTGGGAGGAGACACCAATCCCCTGGGGGTTGCTTCAGGAAGGGCACCGGTGTAAAAATCTGTCAAACGTGCAGAGTTACCCGCTGTGACGATCTCCTGTGAATAAGGGAGCACCTGAAAGTAGCTTGTAGTAGTTTTAGAAACTGTTGACTTTCACTTTATTTATTTATTTTTTTAGCTTTAGCAAGAATCACATCTACACATCTACTTTTATAGTATTTATTTTAGCATCATTCATCATGTTTCTCAGCTGGTGCTAAAATACTGAGCTGATGGTGCATTGCTGCTTTGTGACTTTTCTCCTTCAATGCTCTTTGATGAATTGGTCTTGCCTCTGAAATGATGCAATCTTAAGTAAGTTCTGTCTGAGCATAGTGACTGACTATTATGTCATAAAAATGATGTTATTACAGGGTTAGGGGTTTAGATTAAATTGCTGAAGCCGGGCCCGAGTGACTCCTAAGTAATATGATCTGCACAGCAGCCTAAACATGAGCCAGCCAATCGGCTGCATTAGACGGGCAGTGGGCGGGCCTTGCTCCGCACGTTCCCCTCACGCTGCCACTGGGACGTGGTCGAGGTATGTGCATTTCTTCACGTCTCCTCTGCTGGCCTGACTCAGTTTTCAGCTGGAGGAGAAGAGAGCAGGTTGGGAAGTGCTTTTGTGGAAACGACTACTCTGCCTTAAAAAAAAAAAAAAAAAAAAAGCCGCCTCCCACGCACTGCCTGAAACCTCAAAGTGCTGCATAAAGACTACGTGCTGAATCGCCTCATCGTTTTCATAGTGAAACTGCTGTTGCATCACAGGTCCAGCCTCTTTTAAGTCCAGTTTAAGTAAAACCCACAGAAAGTAAACATGTTTTAACAGCCTCACAAATGTGGCGTACAGTTTTATATTTTTCAATCATTGTGTGGTGATTAAACTGCTGAGGTACTTGAATATGAAAGGGGAAACGACTGAGCCTGAGTTGAAGTTGTAAAGAGCAGTTAGGTTTCAGAAATTGCAGAAGTGCAAAAATTTTAACTGGCAAAGGCGCTTAAGTGTTCACACCCATAAAGTGAGTCGGTTGCCTCCGTGTGTTACGTGACCACAGGAAGTGCTGTGCAAATTCACTTCAATCTCACGCCCCCAAAAAATTTCAAGGTCTGCCTGATCCATTGGTGCTTTTTAAATAGTTTTGTACTTAAAACTAATTGGTGCATTGAACTTTTAGGCATAGTGTTACTAATGTGATTGTGAGAATAAACTCTTTAAAAATGTGATTGTCCCTGTTCAGCATGCAGATTGCACCTTTCTTAAAACTCCTGATGACGTGAGTGGTTTGCTGTAACGAAAACAAATTCAGGCCAAAAAGGACAAATTAAATAAAATATGCACGTGTTTTTATACACAGACTGTAGGGTATGTCCCCAATACAAAAGCATGCATGCATGCAATGTAAAGAATGAAGTTGGTATTTTGTTTGCCGGTATATTATTTTTATTTATAATCATGCTTGGTTGAGATGGTAGAGTGCCACGTAATCAGCTGATGCTAGTGTTCATTGTTGACAAGCTGCCTTCATAAAAACGTACAGGTGCGCTGCACAGACACAGATCCCAGGTAATTTGTGTCATGTAAGATTTATGAAAATGTAAATTTCTGAAACTTTACTGACGGGCCTTTTTTGTGTATTGTGAAGTTGGACGTTTATGGGAATTAATGGAGCCTTTAATGGCCAGTCGAGGAACTGATGGTATTTAGCACTGGTGTTGGCTTCATTTTGTTTAAGACTGTTGCTGGGTAAAGTTAGACTGTGTTTGGGTAACGGTTTGGCTCTTACAAAACTGCTTTCAACAATATTCTAACAGCTCATCTAAATGTAATGAAATTTAGCACTGCTCTGACTCGTAGCTCTGGTTCAACTAGGTGGGCAAAGAAGAGGCAGGCACATAGATGTTTTTCAAATTAATATTCATGTACCCATTTCCCCCCCCACTCAAGATCAGCTATTTCTATTGAAATCCAAACTAAAAAGCCTGAATTACTGTTTTGTTTCAGCTGGCAGGCAGGCGGATGACATCGTCAACTGGCTGAAGAAGCGCACAGGGCCCGCCGTCGCCACCCTGAATGAGGTCACCGACGCAGAGTCTCTGATCGCTGATAATGAGGTGGCAGTCATCGGATTCTTCAAGGTGCGATTCGGATCTCTATAAGTGAAATGTGTTTACGGTATCATCTCTAAAAGCAGAAGATTAGTCCTAATTCCTGCCTTTCCTTTAAAAATATACATATATTGTCGTGTTGCAATCAAAGCAGAGGTTGAAGCTACTGCAAGTTTCAGTCAGAGGATTGCTGTTTGTCTTTTAGGATGCAGAGTCTGCTGGTGCCCAGGCCTATGAAAAAGCAGCTCAGGCCATAGATGACATTCCCTTCGCCAAGACCTCCAGCGATGCCATTTACTCCAAGTTTGAAGTGTCCAAGGACAGCGTTGTCCTCTTCAAGAAGGTGACTCTCAAATATTCTCTTGCGTCTGTTTGTACACAAACATGTGGACAAACTGTGTTCACAGGACATCAGGAAGACATAGTTCTCTTACTGACTTCATCTAAAGCTGTTTCTCAGTCTGAGGTGTAATCGGAATACATTGTAAATATGTTGTTTGTGCCTGTGAAACGCACTTCCATGTGTAAGTATTTACAGTGGAGCTGCAGAAGACGCCACAGCTGTGTCTCTGATCCACACCTCTGTAATTTGATGCTGTTGAACCCACAGTATCCGCTCTCCGGTGCTAAACTTGGCTCGTTTGAGCTACTTGAACGTTTAAGACGTGCACTTTGCTCGCCCTCACTGCTGTGCATGTTGTTAGGTTACTGTCTGTCTTCCAAGCAGCTCCCGTTGGCTAAAGGCAGAGGATGAATGCATGTAATTTGAATGCCTTCCTATAAGCCTGTATAGGTAATAAAACTCACTATAATTTACACAAGAGGTCATTAACTACAGCCATCTCATGTGCAGTTGGTCAGATCAGTTTGTTATCTGCAGTACAGTCAGCCTGTTGATTCATCAGATTGAGTCAAAGTCCAGAGGATCTTTCAGAAGTGGTGCGTTGGCAACCATGTAACACGAGGAACCTACGGAAATGAAAACCGCTGAAAATTTACAATATCAATTACAATGCAAATATCAGTTACGAAAAGTCTGTGGATGTTTTATTGGCCGAGCGTGTTCACATGATGTCAATGTTAACCTCAAAATCATGTCAGTTACATAAATTCAAAAGAGCTCAAATTTAAAGAACATGTAAAAACAATGGCAGATTGCTTGATTTAAAAAATGGGTTTGAAAACATTTTCACTAAAATAAAAACAAACTAGAGTTTAGAAAAAACTGAAACAGTAATGTGTACCTAAAGCTAAAATACTGTAGTTCATATCATTTTAGTTTTAGTGGTTGTCAGTTTGGTAAAATGTGCCAGCACCTCCTGCCTGGTCACTTTGTCGAACGTGTTTATTCAGATGTTTTGGCGTCTACATGAGTTTTTCCCCTGAGCAATGATCAACAGTGAAACTCAAGAAACCGAAACATTTTCACACAGCAAAATCTGAACTATGAGCAAATCCTGGAAACTCGACTCAAATTTAAAAGCTGCTGTGATGCCTTGCGTTGGTTTCTGGACTAACCCTTGGTGCAGTGGTTGCTGCCATGTTAGTTTTTTGGAGCCAAAGGCGGCTGAAATGACAAACAGCTGACACTAGGAAGCTCGGTTAGATAGCTGCATCTGTAAATTGTGATGGTACAACACATGTGCACAGATGCATGCTAACAAGTGTCAAATGTAACAGAGAAGTATAAACTTAAACTGCTGCAGCACAGCAAACAATGTTAACACAAACAAGGTGCCGAGATTTTAAATGACATAAAGAGGGGGGGGATTTGGCTGGTGTCGAACATTTTGCCCTGCGAGTGCTGCCAGTTTGTCAGTATTTAGAGCCACCTCTAAAAAAAAATATGAACACTCGGAGCAAAGTGTTACTAATTGACTAGAACGCTTCAGTTTTAATGTTGTTGGAAACATTATCTGAAGCTTCAGGTTTCTAAACCAATGGCATGTTGAGTTTTTCATAGCTTTATGCTGTCAGCAGAGACAGGAAAGCAGCGTTATCTCTTGATAGATGGAAAGTAATCTTGCAAACACAATAACTGTATTTTCAAATCTAACCTTAAACTGTGACACTGCACGTGTGTGTCCACGCTAGGGCTGAACGATTATGGAAAATAATCTAATTGCGATTTTTTTGCCCCAATATTGCGATTGCGATGCGATATGCGATTATTTTTTAAGGTCTTTGTCTTCTGTATTATTAAACAAAGACAAGCAATACATCATATAGTATGGCCAATACTATATTACATTAATTTTAAACTGTTCTTTCCTGGAAGACAGACCTCTGTTATGATGACATGAGGTGATGCATGAATTGATGACTGACATTTTTATTTAACTTCTTCAATCACAACAGTATATTTGAACATACACAATAGTTTATTTTTAGCTTACAAACATCTGAGCATAAAGTGCTGACAAGGAACCCTGGTGTAAACATTAAAATGAAAGTCAGTACAATGTGCAGATTGCAGAAATATACATAAAAAAAAATCAGTGGCTTTACCACACTCAGTTTTTCGACATCTGTGAACTACTAGACAGTCATTCAATTAAAAAATAATATTAAATAAATAAAACTAATAAATAAAAAATACACACATCTTACTGATCTCTGCAGTCAGTAACATTACACATAAAGTGCAAACATAATAGCAATTGTATAAACACACACACAAACACGACTTTAAAATTTAAAGGCGTGAAATTAGACGGTCTAGTTCTGATTAGCGTCATCGCTGTCTCGGTGGAGTTCAATAAACTCAGCCGTGTGCTCCTTGCTATCTAAAATATAACCAGACACTGGTGTAAATTCTCGACTGTCTCATACTTCTGTTTAATAAGTTTTCTGTTTGACGTTTAGTCAGCTGTGTGAAAACCAAGGAGGAACCCACCCGGGGGATTAATAAAGTTTTATTTTATCTAATCTAATAACTTTAATCTCAGCCAAACCGATTTACTCACGAACAAACAAAACACTGAAAAAAGCCCAACAATAACATTTTTAGGTTGTCTAAGTGACTTATATATTACGTTTAACCCGAGCAGCGAAACTCCGCGGTGATCTGAAAATGATGTGCCGGGAGTTGTGCCGTTCTCGGCCGCATCAGTAACCCTCGAGCTTGCGGCTAGCTGTCGAGCTAGCCGGAGGGTAGCAGACGCCTCTGAAAACGTCGAAGCACTTTTGCAAATATGGGATATCTTGATAAACCGAGCAGATATTTGATGTTTACACAACTACTTTCTCGCCTGAAAATATGTTAAAAGTTTGTTTTGTGACCCAGAAAGATTAGTATGAGTAATTTCAAAACTTAGTAGCGGCCGCCATTGCTGGAAACTGGAGTTCCAGCCGTGCTATGAATTCTGGGATATGGTAGTAATTTGGACAGCCTTCGGCGCGTCGCTGTGACGTAATCGGTCTACAAATGCGGCCTCAGGAGGATGCAGCCCATGAATTTGGACATGTCCAGAGTATAATCGCAGCCTTTGCGGTTAGAAAATTGCACTTGATCATGTCGCGATATTATCGCAAATGCGATATATCGTTCAGCCCTAGTCCACGCACTGCAGGACAGCTACTGGCCTATTTCTGACATCGGTGTGTATTTAATAAATTAATAACAGGCAGCTCTGTCCTTGTTTGATAGTTGGGAGGTGATCTGTAATTTAAAAAACAAACAAACAATTTCATGCAGGCCTTGTTGCTGCAGCATGAAGCAACTTCACAACATAAGTGTTCGGCCCTTAGGGTGTTGGGTGATCTGGCACATGTACAAGTGCTTAGTCCTCCTCGTGCCATTGTCTGGCCTCTGAAACCTGTTGGTAACTTCATACTGGCACAAACATCGCGGACATGTGGGCAGCTCTTAAGCAAACGCTCCCAAAGCAGGGGCTCGGTTTTAATAAACAGCTGGGAGTCTTTCACTTGTTTATTTGACCGAGGATTTTGGAGCTTAAGTTTCAGTGCCATTCAGGCTGGCAGTACGCCACAGGCCAAATTTCCTCTCTGCTATTGTGCCAGTAAGAGCTGCCTGGCACAGCTGCACCACTGCTATTCTTAACAACCGATAAAAGTCTCTTCGGTCTGCTGGGGGTTACCGGGCGACTTTAAAGTGCTCTGTCTGGGAAATCTATGTCCGGTGTTCACAGGCAGACTAGATGTGACACCAGGTGGGTAATATTTGCAACTATAATGTTTCTATGTTTCCTTTGCAGTTTGATGAGGGACGCAATACCTTCGATGGTGAGCTGACCAAAGAAGCGCTTCAGTCCTTTGTCAAGGCCAACCAGCTGCCCCTGGTCATTGAGTT
Source organism: Pundamilia nyererei (assembly GCF_000239375.1). Classification (NCBI taxonomy): domain Eukaryota; kingdom Metazoa; phylum Chordata; class Actinopteri; order Cichliformes; family Cichlidae; genus Pundamilia; species Pundamilia nyererei. The sequence goes on along the minus strand of NW_005187476.1, from coordinate 98,772 downwards.
CACCGAGCAGGTAATTGATGGGGCTGCTCACAGCATTTAGATCCCTTTTTCTCACACCATCATGCTGTCCGCACTCCAGATGTTTTCCTCACGTGTCAAACTGTTTTCTCCAGACTGCCCCTAAAATCTTCGGCGGAGAAATCAAGTCCCACATCCTCATGTTCCTGCCCAAAGCTGCCTCAGACTTCCAGGACAAAATGGACCAGTTTAAGAAGGCCGCAGAGGGATTCAAGGGTCAGGTACGGCAAAGCTGTCACTGTAAAGTGCAAAATTGTACCATCAAGAGAGCAGTGTGGTGTTTCTTTTGGGATTGAGATGCTGGATTTTCCAGAAAGTCTGCAGTTATTGCCCATAAAGGACATTATAGGTGTTTACAAATGTCAATAGGTGGCTGGCTATATTAGCCAACCTAACTGTTAGAGGTTATCTCTAATCACGTGGACAAGCAATTTTGAGAGTTGGTACACATCACTCAATCGGAAGAGTGGGTATTCTCCATCATGCTAGAAAATAAGGTGCAGCACTCAGTGTCCAGCAGAAGGGAGCCAGCCATCAGTGACCTGCAATGAAGGAACGTGTTATTTGGGTGTTTTTTATATGGTGACCTCAAGGAAAACACTTTATTGAAAATGTATTTTCAGCCAAGCAGACACATGTGTTGTTGGTAAAGATGGTGAAAAACGTTTCTTTTTGAAGGTGTTTTGTTTTTTCTCCAGTAAACATCCAAAGTTGGCAAACATTTAATCACACTTCTTAAACTTGGCTCTTTGTACCTGTATACACCCTGACGCACGCATCAGGAGGGCTATTTTGAGTAAAATCATTCACTGACTCCGCCCTCTCTTCTGTCCAGATCCTGTTCATCTTCATCGACAGTGACATTGACGACAACCAGCGAATCCTGGAGTTCTTCGGCCTGAAGAAAGAGGAGTGCCCTGCCATCCGCCTCATCACTCTGGAGGACGAGATGACCAAGTACAAGCCAGAGAGCGACGCCATCACTGCAGAAAGCATCACTCAGTTCTGCAAACTGTTCACTGAGGGCAAACTCAAGGTGAGGGACACCGCTATACATAGACTTTATTCTGGCCACAAGAAATGTTAATTTTGGACTTAATAGTCTCCATAAATCACATAGTGAAGGCGATTGCATGACCACATCCAGAGTGCAAACATCTTTTTGGAATCTTACAAGCAATTACAGCCTTAATCCGCTTAATGCCATAAAGTATCTGTGTGATCCTTGCCTGTAGGAATGTGCTTTAAATACTCTCTCCAAACCACAGTTCGCTTTTTAAAGAAGTGATTGTCTGTTTCTCACAGCCCCACCTCATGAGCCAGGACATCCCTAAAGACTGGGACAAAAACCCTGTCAAGGTTTTGGTCGGCAAAAACTTTGAGGAGGTCGCCTTCAATCCCTCCAAGAATGTCTTTGTGGAATTCTGTAAGAGCTTTCCCTTCTTTCTGCATTTCAACCTTTTTTATTTTATGGTGCAGCGTGTTTATCTCCCATATCCTTAAATGAGAAGTGGGGCAAGCAGGTCGGGGGGGTGTTCACCTGTTGGGGCGATGGGGTATTTTTGCAGTCACTCTCTTGGGTGCGAGCTTTGGCAAAGCCCCTTGTCTGAAACTCAAATCGTCTTGCTTTGCCCAAGCTAAGCCAGATACCTGCTCATTCTCGAGGCTCACTCATGCACGCTCTCTGCAAATTAATTTGCTACCAGACACTTGATGCTGAAAAGCTCTGGTTAAATTTAGCTGTAGGATTGTTTGTTAGTGATCCTTGTCCAGATTTGCACTATTTTTGGAGCATTTTTTCCATATCTGGTTTATGTTGAGGTATGAACATCAGGAAAGGCCCCATATTCCCTGACAGGTGATGCGTTTTCTAGCCAGCCAAAGGATAGAGCCAGGTCAGGAAGCCGAGGCTGCACATGGCATGCACACTCTGTGGTTACTTGTTTCTAGCTTTATACTGTAAAGCGTTTCAAACTGAATTTTACTCACTGAGATAAAAAGAAAAACATTCCATGCATATTGAGTAAAGAGTTTCTTTCTGCAGTATAGAATTACATTTTGAGGTTTCAAATAAATGCTAAACAAATAAGTGCAAACATGTCTGCTAGTGTCTGAGCAGTTTACACCTTTTAACAAAATTAAACCTCCTTTGACTCTCTTTGATGAAAGGCCTTAAAATCAGTCCACAGGCTGGTAGAGGTAACCTCGGGGCCTTTTCTGCTCCCAGTGAACAACACTAGCTAAAGTTAGCTTAGATATTGAATCCACTATTGACGGGCTTCCAGCACATAGCTGCAGACACGCAAACCCAACTCAAACACAACCTGCGGTGGCTTCAGAAAGGATTTTGTCAGCTGCCACTTTATATCCACCGTAGCTGGTAAGCATCAGTGTGCTGATGCTGTTTACTCCATCCTGGGGTGTCATTTTTAACCAGTTTTGTAAAAGTTACATTGTTTTCCCTGAGCTGATGGTTGTTACTGTTTTTATCAAAAATTATTCACCATTAAAATTCTGGTTTTCTTTTAATAATCTTTGTGGTGATTTAGATGCACCATGGTGTGGACACTGCAAACAGCTGGCTCCAATCTGGGAGAAGCTGGGAGAGAAGTACAAGGACAGCGCCGACACTATTGTAGCCAAAATGGACTCCACAGCCAATGAGATTGAGGCTGTCAAAGTCCACAGTTTCCCCACTTTGAAGTTCTTCCCTGCAGGAGAAGAGCGCAAGGTGAGTGCTGACTGCTTTAACAGACTGTATGTAAAAGATGGAGATGGCTGACGTGGACGTTCTGAGTTTAGAGAAGGAAATGAAACCTGGCCTTCCTTGATCTGTGACCTCAGTAAAACTGTGGTCAGGACAGCTACTGGCCTATTTGTCGGTCAATAGTTTCAGAGTACAGAACAATGTTGAATTTGGATTTATGTTCACATTTGGGTAAAAAAAAAAAAAAGCTGATGAATCCAAGTTAAAAACAAATGACTACTAATACTGATATTTTTTAATAAACATTAGAAAATGATTCCCACTGGCCCGAACGCCACACCAGTTTTAATAACGGTTGGCATGTTACGACTGAAACTCCCTTGTCTGATCACTGAGCCGGAGAGAAGCCATTTCCACCCTCACACTAATCTTATTTATGTCTTTGCTGAGTTCTTGGAATCTGAAATCATTGCTATTGGGGTCACCTCAGTGCTATTACTGCCTCCTGATTTAGCAGCGTTAACCTTGTGCAGAAACATGAGCCCACTCCTGAAGGTTTCTGCAGCATTTTGTTGGTGTGCGGTTCTGGAGCATTCCTGCTCGATGGCTTCACTCACTTTAAGATGGCCTGCACATGCCTTGCGCTTTATTGGCCAGGCATGCTCGTGCCACTTTCTCTCAGGAATCTTAAACGAGTGCTATATACCAGGGTCACCCCATAATAAGTCTGCAGATTAGCCTGTGACACTGATTAGTGGAAGCATGCAGCGGAGTCTGGAGGTGGCTGCAATGACAGACATGATTATGTCTGATTTAAAATGCTAAAATTAAATTTGCTGGTTTTCCAAAAGTTGACCGTCTGTCTTTACTTTTGTCCTGCATATAGAGCAGCTTTGGACATTATAAAATAAGCAAATCTACTCAGTGTTTGCAATTAAATGCTTTGTGTGCATTTCTCAGAAACAAATATGGAAAAGTTTTTAACTTTGAACAAATTTATATCAAATTTATGTTTTCAGTGCACACGATTTTATTTCCAATTTTATTTGTAGTGTTTTCCAAAAGGAAATAAGTCTTTTGGATGAGGATTAGTATGCACATCAGTCAGAGGAGACTCTTCCTTTCTTGGTTTTCTTTCTGAAATGACGTCTCATCTGCAGGTGATCGACTACAACGGGGAGAGAACACTTGAGGGCTTCACCAAGTTCCTGGAGAGTGGCGGCAAAGAAGGCGGTGCCCCTGCAGGAGATGATGACGATGACCTGGAACCTGAGGTGAGATCCTCTGAACAGAGGTGCTCTGAAGTGCACAGACGGCACTCTTGCGGTCACCGTTGAACCTCATCGATTAGATGCTCGCCGGTATCGCATTTGAGCTTTCACGGATGTAGATGTCCAAATAATCTGATGTCTGGGTGCAGGTTTGAGGCAAAGCTGTTTTCTTGCCCAGATGTAAGCAGCTGATCAAAATGTATGTTTAAATTTTCTGGATAAAAGCCAGAATTACGACATCTATGGATTCAAATACTTGAAGAAAATAAAGACTTTGGTGAAGTTTCTGAAACTCGATGTATGCAGAGATACTCTACCGTACTTCCCTGTGTCACTCTGGCGTGCACGTTAGCATGTGAGACTTTCTCCTGACACCTTCCCACTCCACTGTTGCCACCACGCCCCCCCTTCACACAAGTCTAATTGCAGCCCAGTCCTTTAATGCCTCCTGCAGCTGTTGTCGCTGTTCACTGGGCTTCGCCTGGAGACCTGAGCCTCCAGGAAAAAAGCAGCACGTGCAGCGTAGCAGTCACCATTAGCATCTTCACATATCCCACACCTCTCCTCACCACACCTGTCCTCAGACTAGACAGAAGAAATGCCCTGTAAAGCAGAGATGTCATCAAAATGGCGAGCTGTGTGTCTGATGGTGTTGACTCAAGGTCTTGTTTAGTGATGAAGGGATTCAGGGTGACATCGGGGGTTATTTTCGGTAGTTTGCCGCAGCAGCAGGATTTGTTGAGTTGTCTCAATAAGCAAAGTCTTACTTTAACTCTGACTGTATCAGTAGATATCAGCATTTTTTCAATTAAAGTGTTCCTTTAATGTCGTTGAGTGGTTTATGTTGACAGTTTATATTTAAGCTATAAACCCTCTGTGGTACAGAGTAAATTGGACTTTGTTGAATCTCTAACCCTTGTTCTCTGCTCTGCAGGACTTGGAAGACGTGGAGGACGACTCCGATAGTGAGGACGGCACTGACGACGATGGACACGATGAGTTGTAAACGTCGGCAGAAACGGAGAGAGAGGAGAGTCCCGCCCTAACCCTCCCAAACAGTCACCATCACCACCTTCACTTCTTTGTGGACCTTCCCTGTCCTGTGAACATTCATTATTCCCCTTTAACTGCCTCTCAGTCAGTCAGTAAGCTGGCCTGATAACAGCCCACCAGCTAGTCAGTCCATCATTGGCATGGCAGGGCTTTTTTTCTTTCTTTCTTTTTTTTAACCCCCTCCCCGGCTCGTCACATCTGCAACCTCCAAACCTCTGGCTCAGACTGGTCTTGTCCCACCTGGCGGGACCCTGTGGAACAGTGCACCATTTCCTGTGGGAGACCTCAATGCCTTGTCTGCAAAGCTCCACATCAGCTGTCTGCCTTGTATATTTTGAACCAAATGTAAGAAAGAGAAAAAAAATGGCATTGAGATCCAAGTTTTCAAAATGTTTGTTTTTCCACACGCCCCCCTCCTTTTAAAGAGTCGTTGCTGTTCATTTGTTCAGTGTGGGTATCAGCAAATCGAGCGTTGTAACCTATGTTTGTATGTAAGGGGGGGGCGGGCTGCTGCCAGTGTTCTTCTCCCTCTGATAGGACCACAGGTTTGTGTGACAGTTTTGTAAGGACTGATCTCTCAGGGGAAAAGGGGCCATCCTGTAGATGTTTTCACTAAAATAAACCCCCATGGTGTAGCACAAAGAGCCCCCCATCTGTAGCCGAGACCAATTTATTTTCTTTCTTTGGGGGGGGGGGTCTGTCATTTCTTCATTCCCAAATCTTTCGGTTCTGTCTCCTCGTTTCAGCGCGGCTACTGACTATTCTGAAAGGAACAAAGTTAACTTTTTGGGGAAATCGTATTTTATTTAATTGCTTTCACTTTGAGGTTTTTTTTTTAAATTTTTATTATTATTTAGGACTTGTCATCTTTTTCTTTTTTTAAATAATGTACCATTGTGCCCAACTGTTGCCGGTTTGGCCCGGTTGGGGCAGAGTTGGCCCGTGTGGACGCTCTCAGACCTGGTGGGTGGGAGTATGGGGGATTCTGATGGGTTGCACTGCATTCATGCCTAATCAGAGATTCATGTGTTTACTACAGCAAACAGAGATTGGTTAAGTTTACTGGTCGGGTCGGTCTGAGAGACGTGTCTGATATCTGAAGCGGGGAGGGAACAATTGGAACAGCCTCACCCCTCACCCATACTGTACCTCCTGCATCCCTTTTGGCTCTACGCAGCAC
>NW_005187476.1:79094-91689 GCF_000239375.1 Pundamilia nyererei | reverse complement strand
GTTTCAGGTATTACTGAAGTAACTTTGGACCAAACTGGGATGCTGGAATCGCATCAATAGCACAGACAGACGTGTAGTTCATTGAAATGCTGTAATAAATCAAAACTACCCTACATATTGTTTATGGTATTTAAAGTTAAAATTAAATCTCAGCAAAGTCGAAATGCATCGTGTGCGCACGTCTTCAGCTGTTTGTGTTCACAGATCAGCTGAACATGCAGTACATCCTCACAGGGCTGCTAATGTGCCCGTTGACTGGTGTTTGTGCCGCTTTCCGGCACGTAGCCAGCATACTGGAGGTCAGCAGTGGGGTCAACAGTCCAAGCCCTCTGCCCCTCCCAGTGCAGCCTTTCAGTCAGCAAACTGAGGCCTGCGAAACTGGAGCGAGGAGTTTCTCAGTCCTAAAATGTGGCTCGGTTAATTATTCTCCAGAGGCTGGGTTGTCTCCTGGTTTGTCTTATTCCACCGTGAAGGTCTCAAAGCTCCATACTAAGTGGTTAAACAAATAACTAGTCAATAAAAAAAACCCCAGTGTGTGATTGTCCCTCCTCGGTGAGAGCCGCAGACCTGTTCGTCGATGTTCAGTTTCTAAACTTTTTAAATGACTGATTAAACTATGCTGTGGACACAGGACGGTGCATGTTTAGCTGATGTAAAGTCCCCAGGATGAATTTTTGTGGTTAAAAATGATCAGGCACGCAGTCACTGTCTCATTCTCACCATCTGATGATGAATCACTGAATCCTGTAACACGCCCATGAGTCAGTCAGTGAGCGAGGGCCAGACGGGAAAAAAGGCTCACATCAGACTTTTCTTTATTGCAGAAAGCCTTTTTTTTTATTCTGCTTTATTTCTCCATGCATTCACTTTTCATCCACGCCATCATTTATTCAACTCGCAGGGAGGCTGTCTAAGCAGAGATGCTTACTTCATCTTATTTATTATTACTTTGCCCATATTAGCTTCTCTTCATTGGCTTCTTGTTAAAACCAGAACTTAAAATCTTTCTCTTCGCATGCAAGGTCTTAAATAATCAGTGTATCACCTTCAGTTTTCAGGCTGTACTTTTAAGATTTGGCTTAAAACTTTCCTTTTTCACCAAGCTTATAGTTAAGGCTGTATCAGGTGACCATCCCTTAGTTCTACAATAGGTAAAGGTTGCTGGGGCTTTCCCATAATGCACCGAGTGTTTCCCTGTCACTCTACATGATACCAGGAGCCACCACAGGCTCAATACCAAACTTGATGAGAAATTTTTTTTAAAAACAAATTTAAAAGAGGCGGAGTCAGAGGACTTCACAAATGTGTTTACATTTTTCATCTGGAGATTATCATTGAACAAAACTTCAAGGCAATTCATCCATCTGTATTTTAGCATCGCACATCTCGAAAGACAAAAACAGCTTAAAGTGAAATGAAGCAAATCTTCACATTTAAGGAGTCTGAGGAAGACTGTGCTGCGTTACTGATAAAGAGGATGATGCAAACCCCAGTAATCTGGAAGTTACCCATCCTGTGTTACACATAATGATGACCATGATGACAGTCGTCCTTTCTTGACTGTTTGTGTCAGGCAGTTACTGGTCAACAGCCTCCACATGCCAGCAACCTTACCCCTCTGTGACCCCCCCCCACCAACACCGCCTGGTGTTTACTAGAAGCCTCCATATTCTCCCACCCCCTCCCAGCTGGCAAGATGTCACCGCTATCTTTAAGTGAACAGCATCTGGGCATGTGGGGGTGACAGCAGCGGTAAGGGTTACTGGCTGTAATGTCTGGAGACGTGAAGCTTGTGACAGGCCAGTGGGACGGCCTGCCAGAGGGACTACTCATCTTCCAAATCTCGCCACTGGATCTGTGAGGTGTTGCATCCTAAAATAGCCCAACAGAGTATAAAAAGACCCACGGGGAGGCCGGGCCTTCAGAGGAACTCTTCACTAGAAAGCAAGAGAGCCACACTAAGAACAGACCGACTGATCTTTTTCTAGTTGCTGCATTTGAAAACTTCTGCAGAGACCATGATGAAATACTATCACTGCCCTGCATCCCAGACCTTGGGAATCAAACCTTGCAGCCAGGACATCCCAATCACCTGCAGAGGCGCTGCTTCTCTGAAGCCAATCCGAAGTGTCCACTTCCCCAATGACATCCTTTTCCAGGACTATGTGCGACAGGGCGAGCTAGAAAGGATTGGACGCTTCATCCGAGCCCAGAGAGTGACGCTCGACACCATTTACCACTCCGGTGAGAGCCACGCAAATGAAAGGCTCAGTTACACTAGTAGAAATGTTTCTTCTCAGACTTTATTCAGTGCGCTAACTGTGTCCTGCTTTCCTCTCTGAGCAGGCATGGCTGCAATCCACGAGGCCGTCCTGTCTGGGAACCTGGAGTGTGTGAAGCTCCTGGTCCAGTATGGAGCAGATATCCACCAGAGAGACGAGGAGGGATGGACCCCTCTGCACATGGCCTGCAGTGATGGCTTCCCAGACATCGCACGGTGAGCCTCGAGACTTTCTCCTTTATAGTTAAAAAGTTTAGCTTAAGGGAAGATTGTGTGCAATGCAAATCCAAGGAAGCCACACGAATCGCAGTGAGCCAGCTGGAGGAGGCTGACATCATGTTTACAGTGGCTCCACAGATGTAGAAGGTCACGCTCCCTGACACTGAAGCATGGTGATCTTTTTCACTGACGACGGTTTATCTTTCTTTCAGCTTTCTTCTCTCCCTGGGTGCCGACCCCGAGCTGGAGAACGACTGCGGGGAGAAGCCGGCTGATCTCATCGATGAGGACAACAAGGAGCTGCTGGAGCTTTTCGGGCTAGCTGCCAACGACTGAGACTCCCTGAAGCAGCCTTTAAACCCTGAAAATCGTCTGCTCTGCAGGAATGGTTAGGCAAAGCCACGTCGGTCCAGGATCCTGACTCTGTGAGGTGCCTCAACTTTGATCCAGGACTGCGGAGGTCTGGTGGAAGGAGGGCTGACAGAGCTGGTCTGGATGCCCTCTGAGTGGAGTCGATGTTCGCTGGAAGGAGGACTCCACCTAAAACTCCAGCAGCACAGATTTGTTGTTTCCTGTCAGAGCTTCAGATCTTTTTTTTAAATGCTGTGAACGAAATCAATCTTTGGATTTTGTTTGGTAGAAACTTTACGACTTTTGCCTGTTGAAAGCTTTGAACTAACAAAACCAAACAGGCTGCAGTGTGTGCAGTGTGCGGCTTATCAAGTTGGTTACTTGTGCCTTTTGATTATTGTGAGTTAAATGTTCTCTTTATAGTCTTTTGTATGACTTTTTATACTTATTTTTTAAATAAAGTTTATCAGTTTGTCTGACTTTGCCGTCATTTCCCTGCTTAACGTGAAAAAACCTCTGTCTCATGTTTCACATGAACATATGTCAATGCTGCATTTGCATCTTTAAAATGACATCAAACTAATCGATCACAGAGGAAAACCGCAAAAAGCCATCATAGCCTCTTGTGCCAAAAACTGCAGTACCTCCAGTGACCACTTGAGGCTGGCTCCAGTTGATCCCATTTTAAAGCGTCGAGATGAGCATTTTGCTTCCCCATGTTGGTATGAATATTAAACATATAAGGTTAATTCATAATAAATCAAAATGAATGACTGAGCCCACAAAACTTATCTCAGCACTGTTTACAGAGGTCAAAGGTGAAGGATCATTCGTATAGGAAACTTATGGCCAACTATGGAAGCACATCCTGGGAGCGTTTCAGCCACAGCAGCCTCAGGTCAGCTAATTGGTTGGTGGGACAAAATGAAAAAGGTATTCTGGACGTATTCCCTCAACACTGCCACTTACTGTGGTTTTAATGAGGACTTACTGTAGATCTATTTCTTACAGTCAGTATGTTGGTCCTAAATTTGACCCAAGTGACTGGCACTGACCTGAAAATATTGTGTTTCCTCAGTGAGCGCAGTGTCTTCAGTGTATCTGCTCTATTTTAGTGTCCGTTTTGTTTTGGGTTTCAGTCTCTTGTGGCTACTCTACCCTGACTTTGCACTTCCTGTGAGATGCCCTGAGAGGATAGAGAAATAATGCATGTGCTTATAGCTTTCCCCTTGTTGAGGGAACCGGTAATTGTTCTGTTGAAATCTTTGTGTCTCTGCAGCCTGAAGATTAAGATTTTTTTTAACTTGGTCAAATTTTTGGCCATAATCTTTTGACTTTTCTTTTTTTCTCATTCCGTTTATTGAGCACAGGTGAGTTGAGGGGACACCACTAATACTTCAACTAGTTTTTGTTTTTTCACCTTTTTTGGTTTGTGGTAAGGCATAATGTTAGAACTGTAGCTGCTTTGACATAATAATAACTTTATTTGTAAAGCACTTTTCAAAACCCAAGTGCTTCATAGTTAGAATAAAAGCCGAATACAGAGATGTATGTGGAAACATGCAGACACATAAACAAACAGGTTATCATCCATAAAGTCAGATATTCACTCCAACTATGGCCAAAATAAATAGGAAAAGATTAAGGGATATATTAATATGAGTCACTAAACTGCTAAATATTTCAAAATATGGTGGGTGAAACTGATCTCAGAACAGGCAGTCCTCTGAGGACCAGATTCTGTAATTTTGGTGCTGTGCCAATGGCTATGACATAATCAGAGCAACAATGCCACAAATCCCAGGCAGCTGTAAGTTTTGCAGATGTGCACATGCATGACACATTTAAGGTGCTGGTGTAAATTTGTAAACTTTGGCACTGTTGACCGAAGACAAAGGAAGAAGAGGGAGAGTGTGGAGGTGAGAATAGCGAGCGGGGACTGTGAGGGGTAAAGACAGATGGAGCATGGACTTCAGGAACTTGCTGAGATCTTTGGAACTTTACACAAACACAGCAAACAGTTTTTAAGATGTGAAAAGGCAGCAGTAGTAATGTGTCAGACATTAAAATGAACAGAAAGCGAAACTTACATGAACCATTCTACAGCCACCAGAATAGAGGCATCCTGAGCAGGCAGGCCGACCGCTGTCAGAACAAAGAGAGTGGTCACTGCTCCTGTAGCTGGGATCCCTCCTGCGCCGATGCTGGTGGCTGCTGCCATCACACTGCACACCAAAGCAAAGTATATAGAATCTTCAAAGTCTGCATGATGCATTTTTAAAGGCCTGAACCAACAGAAATACTGACGTACGCAATGGTAATTAACTGGCTCAAGTTCAGATTGATGCGGTTGAGCTGGGCGATGAAAACGACTGCGACCACTTCGTAAAGGACGCTTCCGTTCATGTTGGTGCTGGTGCAGATGGGCAGCATGAAGCGAGGGACTTTTCTTTTGATCCTCAGTTTCTCCTCACAGCACAAAAACATGAGGGGCAATGCAGCAGAGCTATGAGAGGCAGCACATCATTTGTTAGTGCTTGAACAGCTATGGAATTATAAAACATTTACTCGGTCAGCTGTGGGGCCTGTGCTAAAACCTTTTCTTTATCTGGCTTCACTTAAACCAACATATTTTACAAAGAAGGTCAGACTATGTCAGAAATTAATAATAGAAACTGGCTGCAACACGAGTAGCAGTATTGAGAAAATGGAAAAATGTGTCATAAATAAAGCCTAACAGAAGCCAGGAAGGAAAAAGTGAACCACCTTCATAAGCCTGTAAATCCAGGATTACATCTGAACTTACCCTCTGATTACAACAGAACACCGCCCTCAGTGTGTGTCTTACCTGGATGAGATCAGCATTGCAGTGACTAAAGTGACCGCTCTCATGACAGGGAGGGGGTTACGCCTCACAAACAAGAAAAAGACCATTGGCAGAATCACCAGGCCATGGATCAGAAGCCTGAAAAAACAGTATATACACAGCCAACTGTGATTATACCAAATACAGTTTCTCACTGCCTAAAACAATGAGACTCAACTGAAGGATTTATATATCTCCATTGTTCCAAATCCCCCCAAAGAAGACTTTTTTTTTAGATAACAGACCTATCTGGTAGTTAGTCACTTCTGACAGAAACCCTTCATTTTTGTTTTTTAGCCTTCATCGTGCTAATTTTTCCATCCCACAACTTTGTAAAAGATTTGGATAAAAATGAAAGTTACTCTGAATGAATCATCAGTGTAAACCCTGTCTGTTAGATTTTTTAAATGAACAATGAGTATTTTTATTTACACTTGCAATTTAAAAAAGAAATAGTGCTGTTTTGGCATAAACTAGCACATTTGGTTTTTATTTTGTATTTCTTTTTTATTCTTTCTGTTTTATTGTAATATTTAATTTTAGTAAATAAATTGCAGGAGCAACCTTTTCTAATGTTCCCATGTAAACTTTATTTGAATTATTTCAACAGCAAGGAGGTATCAGCAGCTTTCAACTGTCAACAGTGGAAACGGTGAAAACACCTGCGATGGCTCCATTAGCCCACTAGATGTAGCTGTTTAACCTGGTGGGATTTTCACCTGCAACAAATATGCCAAAAAGAGAGAGTTCTGATCATCTGTGACCAGCTAAACATTTTAATAACAGCTGCTATCAACATAAAAGAAAAAAAAGGAAATAAAGAAACCACTGGCGCATGCGCAATTAATATTGACGTTATTTTAGTTCACATTTACCCTGATTAAAATTCAGTAATTAAGCCTGTTGACTTGCCTCATACTGTTTGACTTGCATCAGAAGTAAATTAACCCTGTAAGTTTATTTATAAAACACTTCCACAGACATTTAGTCACAGAGCGCTGTGCAGCTAAACAATAACCTGGAATAATCATAATAAAGTGAAATTAAAATACATTTAACAGCAGCACAAAACCATACCGCTCAGAACAAACTAACTGGTGGGTTAACCAGTCATCACTTACCACCAGCAACCCCCAACACACTTAGGAACAAAAACTTGTTGACCAGGACAAAGTTCCAGCATTTGAGCAGCCTTTGCCTCCAGATCGCAGCATCGGCAGCGGCAGCAGTGTTTTCCTCCTCACGACCGTTAGTCGCCATTTTTCTGCTGCACAGTTAGCTAAAATTTTAGCCACATTCGCTGGCTACTAATCAGACATTTATAAAATAATTTATAATTAGATATTTATGAACAAAGTTAAGAAACCATTTCGATAAATAAATAATGAATATAATGAACATAAAATGATCGCAAGCCTCAGAAATCTGACTTTTACCGACTTTTCACAGGTATCCTAGGATGGAAGTCACGTGACCACCAGGGGAAACTCCTTGGCGCGCTGATTCCAACTTTTGATTGTTTGTTTTTGTTTATTTGTTTGTTTTTATCTTTGGATACGTTTGTCTATTTATTTATTTATTTATTTATTTATTTATTTATTTATTCTGTGAGAAATTTTGGTCAGTGTGAGGAATGGGAAAATAAATAAAAATGTACTAATGAAAAGAAAGGACGAGGGCACAGAAGTTATTACAAACTGAATTCAAAAGAGGAGATGAAGGCTCGCTGGCTTTCTGATTTGCTCATTCTTGGACTGTTTAAAAGTCAAGTTTCATTTCATTGTTCAGCTGGTGAACATTGGGTTTCCTGCCAGAACATTTGCATTAATAAGAATGAGAATAACTTTCTTGATCCCAAAGGGAAACTTGAGTGTCTGACATAACTCATGTCCTATTTGTCTGAGAATTTAAAAGCCTGATGGCTGTGGGTGCGAATGATCATCCAGTACTGATGTTTTTCTGTTCCTGTACCACCCGCAGTGTGTCCAATCTGCCAGCTTTCTTCACTGCTTTGCCCAGCCTCCTTGCATCCATGTTTCTGATGCTGTCTTCCCAGCAGGCCGCAGCATAGAAAATCACACTTGCAGTTACAGACTGACAGAACATCTCCAGCAATTTACTGCGGATGCCGGGAGATCTTCGTTTCCTTAACAAATAGAGGCGACTCTGCCCTTTTATGTTTAGTTTGTATCTAGGGTTTTAGAGAGGTTCATACTGAGGTAGTTTTTGTGATGACCTGTAAAACTTAAAACAGTGCAATCAATGACATAATTCCCTGATTAGTCAACTTGCAGAAAATTTTAACTTTTTTTTGCAAAAAAGTGCAACACAAGGTTCACAAAGTTGAATGTATACTTACTTTCCTTTTATTTGGGGACTGCTTCTTAAAAATATACAAATTACAGGTGTCATTTTTTTCATTTCTACTTAACATGTTGCTTTTGTTTTAGTTTTGTGTTCTTTTCATTTGTGACTTTAACTTTGAAAACTCAAAGAACTGTGAGCTCGTTTTCATTAAAGTGAGCTGTCTTCTGATCTGAGCTAACATTCCCTGCTACGTCCAGCTGTCTGCCAGATTTTTCTGGCTCAGAAATTTTCCTTTTTTTTTTTTTAATCTGTCAGTCATAGTGGTCATTTTTGTGTGCCTGATATTTCTAATAGTAACACTCATTTAAATTAGCCCCATATATTTTCATTACAAAGCTGTTATCGAGGGTGTTGTTTTAATTTTTCTTGTTTTTAATACTGCCAAAAAGCAGTTGATGCAAATCACTTTAAACTGCAATGTAAAAATTCAAATGTCAGACAGATTTGGGCTCAGAGAGGGGAGGCCATCTGCTTCAGCTAGTGAAGGTATAGCTTTTGTATCAGAAATACTAAGATAATAAATTTTATTAGTTTACTGGTTTCCATGCTTTCACTTCAATACTGTGATTTCCTCGACTCATCAAGCCTTATTTTATTCATGGTCCAGTTTGGTCGGGCTTTACCGAAGCTCTAACAAACTGATGCTGCTATTTAATTTGACCAAAGCTAAAAATAAGTCAATACAGTTTATTTATAAACCATATTTTTGTTCAAGAATATACTTATTAATTTCCAACATGAAACAAAGTAAAAGAAAGAAACTAAACAATATCTGTTTTTTGAATCCAGCAGTGGATAAATTACAGATAAAGAGCAGAGAGGTGTGGGATAAGAGATAAGAGATGGGTCCGTGGACAGGTTTGTGAAACTCAAAAGGACAGTTGACGTTGACGTTACAATCAGATCAGCGATGATCTGATTGTAACGTCAGTGACTCCACACTAAAAGGTCAACGACTGAAGATATATAATTGTTGCTTGAGAGAGTTGAGTGAGAGGATCTGAATGGATTTTATTGTTATTCTTCAACTGTTAGTAGGTGTGGCTGCTAAGTTAATGGACCGCTGATGTGGTAGTTTATGTTTCTAATCAACAGATTAATTAGATTAGTGCAGATACAAGATCAAAGGTAAGAAATGTGGCGTGATAGAAAGCGGGCTAACATCTTGTAACTTCTATTTACAGGTTCCTCATTTGATTTGGTCTTTATTCAAAACATTTTTGTAATGAAAGTACGTTTATGGAAATAGCTGATTATACAGCAAAAACACAAACAGATGTCAATGTCATGTCCACGGGGGCCAAACCTGACCTTTTGAAAGATTTGGTTTACCTGTTTGTAGCTGTGGTAGTTTCTTTATATCACGTTCATTGTCAGTTTTATTGCTACGAGTTCCTTTAACAGCTTGCAATCGAAAAGAAAGTCTTTAAGTATTTTGCCAGAACTCTCAAAGAGTATTCCTCACTGACACTGAGAGCTAACAGGACTAGTTTTCTAAGGTTAACTGGTTGACATGATGTATTGAAGAGAATAATCATCAGACACTTTTATGTTCCACAGAGCCGTAAACTCAAATCTAAACAGCGTAAAATCAAATAATTGGCCTGGTGATGATCTCACCGTATACATTTTGCTTGGAAACTGTCATTAACCTCATAACTAATGTTTCCTTTTTGCTGCATGTGGCAGTTATACACATCAAATTCAAATCAATTCAATGTGGTTAAAATCAGATTTATGAACATTATGATAGCTTATACCCAAGGTAAAGTATCTCTGAGAAAACCCAAGAAATCGGATTATCCCCTATGAACAAGTTAACTCTATGTTTTTGAGTGGATTAATTTGCAGTTTATTTGTTCAGCTGGGTGAAACTGCTAGGTAAATACAATTAGCATTAAAGAAACTAAAATTTAGTCCCCTATAGTATTCTCTTTTTAATTCCAATAATCCACAAGGTTTTTAAGACGTAATGTGTAGTAATCATTTCAATTTGAATGAACAACACGTATCTTTTTGAGCTCCAGGCTTTCTCCAGAACTCCAAACATTAAAATCCTCAAAGGAATCAATAACCTTCTACCAGTTTGAATGAATTATTAGGGGTTTATTGTAGCTGCATTTGCTTTTCTTTGTAATAGTTTTTGTCATGTCCCACCAATGTCTGAGTGTGTTTGTAGTGACCTTTGTACTGACATGTTGACCTGCAGGAATCTTTGCTGTTTTCTTCAGTCATGAAATAAAAACACTTTAGAAAGGTTTCTGCCTGCGGGATAAAAAGGCTGTACAGTCCCACAAAAAGAAGGATCACCTGATCACTCTACGTAGGTCCACAATCAATATCATTTCATCATTTTAAAACTTACAGTAAATCAAACATGTTTTCTACATCAGTGTCAGAAAATATAACAAACTTTTCATTAAATTAATAAATCACTGGAATATCACATCTAATCCAACAAACTAATTCACTTATTGGTTTGTTGGATTGATTAAATTCATCATTTTTAAATACACTTGTTGCTGAATATTAGTTTTTGTAGAAGCACCAGTGGTGTGAAACATGTAAACAGTCAGGAGGATGCAGGAAAAGGTGTGGGCCTGTAGGTGGGTTTCAGACACATAAACGGTTAGGCTCTCAGTGTAATGCGAATTATTCTGCAAATTAAAGCCACCAACTGAAATCCTCAGGCAATGTTTGAAAGCAGTTCAGTAACAGCTCTGGGTGGTCATTGTTGTTTTTTCTATTACTGTTGACAGTGCTGCTTACAGGTTACAGGTTACCGAAACTATGTTGCTAAACTTTGTTATCTGTGGTATCAAAGTACTACTAAACTACTTCAGCAGTAACAGTGAAAATGCAGCTAGTACACAATCTCAGATTTTATTTGCATGTATAAAATTGGTGCTTTTTGTGTTTGGAAAATGTCAAACTATTAAATTGCATGAGAAAAAAATCATAATTTACATCAGAGCGGATCTTCTAATATAACATATTTATAATTTTCAAAAGTTTGATTCCTTTTTTTTCTGCTGTGTTTAATCCCGGTAAGAAGAAGAACTTCTTATTGATTTGTGTTCTTCTGTCATATTAACGCTACCTCTTTTTATTACTATTGTTGTTTCTTTTAAAATGTTGACTTGAATTTAACTTTTCATAAACATTCACAAAGCGATATTTCAGTTAAAACAAATCTATCACTTACATATAACAGTTTAATGAAGAATACTGTATAAGAATGAGTCAAAACAGTTTGTCTAAATATTTCTGATTCTGGCTTCTCTACACTGGCTCCCTATATTTTTTAGAATCACTTTAAACATTTTACTGATTGCTTTTAAAGAACTTTTGTGTCTGGAGCTAGAAAGCAGAAATGTTGACCCAATATGTCTCAGATGCCAACACAAGGCCTTTGAAGTCCATCATCATGGTAATAAAAACTTTTGCCATCAACCAAACCATAAAAATTTAGGGCTTGTGGAGTCAGGGACCTCCTTGAAATCTTCTCCTAAATCACTTTTTTTTTTAAATCTTTTGATGGCCACAAGCTTTGAGCTGCTTTATTTACGATATTCCCTGCCAAATATTACTTTTTAATTATTTGTAGTTTTCATGGTCAGAAATTGAACGTTTGTCTTTTGTAGGTTTTATTCTCAGTGCTTGAGGCAACTGTTGGTGCGATTTGGTGCTATGTAAAAAAAAAAAGTAAATAAAACTGAACCGAATTCTCTGTTTAAATCTGTCCTGCTTATATCAAGCAAAACGGTTTTTGATACTTCATTGTGTTTTGGAAATGTAAAAATATTATATATCACACTTATCCTTTAAATATAGAAAATGCTACATATTCATTTACATATTAATCGTTTACTATTAAAGTGTCTTTTTTTTCAAAAGGCGGAGCTTCTGCGTCAGCGAAGCTTTCCTCTGACGTCATTTCCGTCAATTTCAACATCGCGCCGCCGGTAGCTTATAAACAGCCTCCTCTGCACGCTTTGTCGGTAGTCTTTGTCCGTCTTCTTTGTCGGTGAAGTTTGAACAGCGCTATGGGTGATAAGATGGACATGTCTCTGGATGACATTATCAAGATGAGCAAGAAAGGAGGCGGAGGTGGAGGCCGCGGGAGAGGAACGTTCGCCCGGGCTGGAGGCTCAGGTCGAGGCGGCGGGCCGTCGAGGCCGGCGCGGGGCCGACAGAGCAACTTCAACCGAAACAACAGATCCACGCCGTACACGAGGGTATGGAAGAAAAGCGGTTGAAATTGTGAAAATAGTTAAAATATTGGAAATGTATTTTAAAATGCGTCATTAAAGGTGTAATTACGTGATTACGGACTTCCGGAAACTAGCATGGTTCAGTTAACAGTAACAGGAGAAGCTAGGAGCTGAACCAGCATGGACTCTGAGGGACTTTTCTGTGCCTGTTTTCTTGTATTTCTTCGGCTGCTGTGATTGATATGGATGTTTTACCCTCGCTGCAGTTTTTTTTTTTTTTTTTTTTTTTTTTTTTTT
>NW_005187476.1:61427-79074 GCF_000239375.1 Pundamilia nyererei | reverse complement strand
TTTTATAGCCTGCTCGAGCAAAAAGAGCCGAAATCCTGTCTACCAAACTATTTTTTTTTGCCTCCTGACAAAACTGCTTCAAAGTGGGGCCTTTGCTTCATTTTTTTTGGCCGCATACTTAACATGGGGCTTTTTCCAACCTGTGGAAACTCGCTGCCTTACTGTCACCACCTCTGTGGAAAGAAGAGTGTTTTCAGGCACTGAAGAAAGACTCTCATCCCTTTTGAATGGACTCCTCCTGTGAAGACCTGGATGATGCCTCTAGCCTGATTCCCGTGATGTTTATAGGGAGTAATGACCATAAACTGGTTATTAGATTACATTTTTCAATAGCCTTCAGACATTCAATATTCAAGTGCTTTAAGCCATCATAGTAGCGCTCTGAGTTTCCTAGAACAAAACACAAACTAAGCCTGTATTTCATTTTTTTGTCTCCACAGCCCAGAGAGTTGCCTGATAAATGGCAGCACGATATGTTTGAGGAGCATGTTGGTGGACGTGCTGGAAACAGTGGTGGAAACGGCGGAGGAAACAGTGGTGGAAATGGCGGAGGAAACGGCAGCAAGCTGCTGATTTCCAATCTGGACTTTGGTGTCTCTGATTCTGATATCAGGGTAATTATCTAAGCTCAGATCTATTTTGCTCACCTCGGATGCTGAGGAATGGCACTGATTTTCCAGATTTTACTTTTTAGGAGCTGTTTGCTGAGTTCGGAGCGTTGAAGAAGGCATCTATACACTATGATCGGTCTGGTCGCAGTAAAGGAACTGCAGACGTCCACTTTGTAAATAAGGCAGATGCACTGAAAGCCATGAAGCACTATAACGGCGTACCGCTTGATGGTGAGGATTTGTTCCCATGCTTGTTCTCTTGTTTAGGCGTGTGCACATGGGTGTTGTTAATGGTAACTAACTAAATTTATACTTCTGTTATTTTTATTTTTTATTTTTCCTGCCAGGCCGCCCTATGAAAATCCAACAAGCCACTTCAGAATTCGACACACAGAACACACAGAATACACAAAGGTATGTTTTTTTGTTTTTAAAAAAAGGATCTGGGGTTGTAAATCAAGGTTGATGGGTTAATGTGATGACATAGGCATTGAAAATGGGTTACGATGTTACGCAGTAAAAAAAAATAAATCAATTTATGTATTACACGGATTTTGAGATTTGATAAATGATTTATTGCAAAATCGACAACAAATTCCATTAATTTTCTTCCATTTATCTGGGTGGGGGGAGCTTGTTAGGCTTTTACAGGTTCTCTGGAGTAACCCTCTTTCTTTTTATTGTTTGCAGCTCAAACAAAGGTTTTGATCGGACTAGGCTCGGTCAGCCCAGGGTTGAAAGGCGGCGAGGAGGTGGTGGTGGAGGCGGCGGTGGCGGTGGAGGTTTTAGAGGCCGCGGGAGGGGAGGAGGAAACAGACCCCAGCTTTCTGCAGAGGAACTTGATGCCCAGTTGGATGCCTATAATGCTGAGGTATGTAATCAGGCTGCATAAAATCAGTTTCATTAATTATTTGGATAATACTGTGAACACAATTTTCTAATCGGTTTCTTCTTCTTCTTTTTTTCTTCATCTTAGTGTAAGATGGACACCAGTTAAAAGGACTCTGATGGGATGATGCTCCCGTTCCTTTTATCATTTTTTTATTTTGGCTAATCAGATGTGATGGATCAGACCCTTGTGTTTTAAAGACATTTTGTATGGACCATTTTTTTTGTTTTGGGTGTTATTTTCAAATTTTCTCTTTTTATAACCATAAAACCATGTTATCAGGATTCAGGAACTGTTGTTGCCTTAAACCTGTAATGAGAATCTTTGTTCTCTTTTTTTTTTTTTGTATAAACATGGTTGAATGACAGACTTCTGAATATAAATTTAAAAACAAAAAAAGTTGCATTTTAATGTACACTGGTTCTGTCACTCAGTACTGTATATTTGACACATGGACACGTTCAAAGGATTTTGTACATAAATTCATGATATTGAGTCATCTTTAGAAAAACGTCTCTCGTCTTCTTGGATTCCTCAGACTGGCCATGTTCAGGCCAACTACTGAAACCATGTTAAACTAAAGCCTTTGTCTTTGTAATGGTGCATTCTCAAAGCACCACACAATGAATTACCTGAGAAGTCTCTACCATTGGTACTCTTCCTCATACAAGATCAACATCTTGATCTTGCTGCTTGTACCTCTTCATATTGTCTTTGCTCCGTCTTCTTGGTGGTGTCTCTCATATGTTCAGTATCTGAATTGATATTAGGGCTGCAGCAACCGATTATCTTAGAAATTGAGTAATCTCGGTTATTTAATCAAGTAATTGGATAGGAAATACTTTTCTCTAATGAGCAATACTAAATATACAAAGGAGGGCGGTGCAGGTTTTTCAAAATGAACTCCTTGCAATGTTTTAATGAAAACGTTTGTCAAGAAAGACAACTAAACCCTTTGTATTAATGTGCAAATAAATGAAATTTAAATAAAAACACAAGTAAAAAATGCATAAATAACTTGAGGTACATTCAGAAGGTCAAAGTCAATAAAATATGTATATGAAGTTTACCTTTACTTCCCAGTAAAGCTTTTATTGCTGATTACAGAGCTGCTGTTTTGGACACTAGAAACACGTTTTCTCTCGCTCCACCTCAGCTCAGCTGCTCTTCGCAGCGTGTGTGCAAACTGCACCAGTGTCATCCTCACTGCTGCTGTTGTGTTATCAGTGTGTGTGGGGTTAACATTGCTCCTGAGTACCATTTCAGGTCTGTTTTTAAATCACAAATGTTTCACATTTCCATAGCGACAGTGGTATGAGCCGTGCCTTAAGCAGCATCGAAACAAAGAATTTGTATTAAGAATTTTTTATAATCGAGTTATTCGAATTACTCGATAATTCGTAGCTCTAACTGATAACTTTCAGCATCACACAGTGAAACTAATGTAGTCATGTTTTATCTTATAATTTTATAAAAATGTAAACAGATTTCAAGACAAGACTTGTATTTCTTCATGTCTAGACTACTGCAAAAGCCTTTTTACTTCCTGCACTCGTTTTTGCATTTGAACACTGGCTTCCAGAATGTTATAGAATTGATGTAACTGATAACTAGTTTTAAGGCCATTGGCTTTACAACTTCTGCATCTTTCAACTGCAGTTGTGCGATAATGATCCACACGGGGATGCCGGTCCCTGCCTCACTGAAGACTTAAGGCAACAGTGTTTGCAGTCAGTTCCCCGAGGCACTGGTCCTTGGTTATTAATAAATAATAATGGCTTTTATTTTTGGCCATTAGCAAAGAGACCAGGAAAGGGCCAGAAAAAAACAAAGAAACAGAAAACAACTAATTGAATTAGATGGAAAGAACACATAAATTGGTAATAAAAAAGATTTAGGTTGAAGTTATGGCTCATTACACCCGTGCCACATATTATATATGATTAAGAAAAATTATTGCTTTGTAGCCACAGCACCTAGACGCCACGCAGTCATTCAGATGACATTCCAGTATAAGTAAATGGTAAATGGTAAATAAGTATAAGTAAATGTGTAACTTTTGTATAGGCGACTCCATCTGTCTGACACCTAAAGCTTCCCAAAGCTGGGCCATGTAAGAGGAGAACAACAAGCAAAACAGGAACAGAAAGACTGAAAAAGAAAAGAATCAAGGTGTTGCAGAGACGAGACCTCAACCCGATTTAAATGCTGTGGTGGGAACTTTAAGAGCGCTGTACACAAACAAATGCCCACAAACCTCAATGAACTGAATCAGCGCTGTAAGGAAGAGAGAGCTGAAATTCTTTCACAATGACAAGAGACTGATAAAGTCATACAGAAATGATTATTGGGGTGTACTTAGTTGTTCACAGGAACTGCATAGTAGTGTCCAGTGAGAACTTTCTTAAGAAAGAAAAAAGAAAAAAGAAAAATTATCAGAAGGTGTAGGTTTTGTAAGAATTTGCCTCTGCACACACAAAAGATTTTAAATCAGACAAACAAACATGTACTTCAAGGGGTTTTACAAATAAGTATTAGAAGCAATCAGTGTTTTTTTAAATACACAAGTCAGTTTTAAATATGTCCCGTTATCCTCTGTACCTTTTATCACAGTACAAAGTGTGACAGCAGAGCGAAACTATCCCACTGAACCCAAAACTAAACACAAGCTGTTAAGCGCGTCACCTACGTAGGGCGTGCGCGCCGCGGACCCGCTCCCGGGAACGTGACGCGCGGGCGGCGCACGGGGCGGCGCCGTCCCCTTGTTCGCCATACTTGCAGGAGAGCCCAGAGAGCAACGAACGCACTTACTGCAAAGGCTCCTGAAAACACTACTGCGTTTAATTTAAAGGTAAGCGTCTCCAGCTTCGAGGACAGCTTCTAACGCCCTCTCTAGAGCAACCATAACCGGCGCGCGTCCGTGAAGCCGCTCCGTTGTCGCGCCCGCTCCCGTCAGCTGATGATAACTTGTCATGCTAATGTTAGCTGCAGGCTCCGGTTAGCTCGGCTGAATTGTTCCCAGCGGTTAACGAGCTAGCCACTTGTCTCGCTCCTCAGTCCCACCCTGTGTGAGAGGGGGGGTCGGCGGCAGGAAAAGTTGAGCCACATTGTTCAGTATTAATGAGTTTAATCGTTCAGGCTAATGAACCAGTGGCGTGAGTAAACTGATGTGCTGTCAAAAGGAGGTTTGTTACCCGGCTAATAATGACAGATATATTTACTATTTTATCACCATGGCAGCTGCGGTTCATCTGGGGTTTTTCGCGGATAATACATAATTGAGGAAAATTTGCAAAGATCCGTGATATTATCTTTAAAATAAACATGCGTTCATTAAATTTCATTGAAAGAGCTGTTTTGTTTTTAATTTAATTTAATGCAGAAAAAATAAATATAGGAAACTCTGAAAGTCTTTGTGTTTATATGCCTGCCTAAGGCAAACAATAACGCACTTTGACCAACGAACTATTAATTCTGTGTGTTAGTTAGAGATCAATACGTTAAAAAAGCCCCACAAAAAGAAAAGTTACACTTTGTTTTTAATATATGTTATTGTTACTCTGTTCATCTGGGATTAGATTTATCTAGATTACAAACGACAAAATGACAGTCAGACCTTCCAAGAGCTAGTTTATGAACAAAAATGTATACGATTTAGCGATTACATGATATATTAGAGTATTATTATTATTATTTCTTATTATTTTATAAGTGAGCCTTTATATAGGTTTATATAGGTTCATTCTTCTGTCAGGTGTGTATAGAGTGTGAAATGATTTGATAATGAACCTAAATAATAAATAATCATCTGTTAGCCTCTATTACACTTTAACAAAACTTAAATTCTTTGCACATGGAGTTACTCATTAACAGGCTGCCCGTTATGAAGGTCAGATAGATGTAATGGCACTTTGGCGCCGGTTTGTTGACTTTTTACTTGTTGGCGTTAACGTTTTCACAGCAGAGAAATAAACTCACGCCCCCACAGCGAAAGTCTTTCTCTTTTTTAAAGAAGCAAACACAGCTACTCCCTTGGAGCATCTCATTCCCCCTCTTTGCTGTTCTTGAATGTAGCTGGAGTCCCTTTCAGCTGTTAACAAACTGTTGGCTTGTGTATGGCGTGCATCATGGCTGGATTGAACATGAGTGTACCGCTATTTCAGTGATGTCGAATTGATACAGGAGCTCAGATCTTCTCAGATCATACAAAAGGAAATGCTGCAACATTTGGAAATTATAAGACTTTCTGGAGATCTGGAGACTTTCAGTTTGCATATTCACCTGACTGTGATATGAGAAACTGTTTTGATGACACGGTATAACTTTGATTTATTAAGTTAGCATAACCAGGAGGAAGCCAGTGAAGTGTGAAATAGTTTTGGTGACACTACTTTGGTTGAAAGAGGGTGTCATTTTTGTTTTTACTGTTTCATTTATACGTTGTTAACGACTAACTTAATGTTTTATAAAGCTCAGTTTGATTTAATTTCTTTCTAACTGTACCAAATTTAATAATTCCCTGCTAAGCACGTCTGAAGAGCCAACTATGTCGCTCTTTACTGAATTTTCGCACTAAAGAGACTTAAAATAGTCAAACAGCTAAGGTAGCAGTTAGTTTGTTTAACCCTTACCTGGTTTTTCTGCGCTGAGATTGGACCAATGACAGATGTGCTGAAATAGCATGCAGTTTTTATGCTATGCGTGGACTGTTTCATAGACAGTCTGGCAGCTTGTGCAATATTAGATAAACATGGAAAACACGATTGTGGATGGTCCTAAAATATGGGAGAAACTGGGAAAAGCAGGAATGTTGACAGATTTGGTAAGGTGTGTCAATGCAGGTCCCCATAATCATTCTCTCCTCAGTGCTACTATTGGTCCACTAACGTAACATATTTAACTACTTAAAAAGCCCAGTGGATGAGAAAAGAAAGAAATTCAATAAATGCAAAAGACGAATAACAAGATATAATTTAATATATTTTATAATTTCTCTTTGGCAAATAAATTACACATGACTAATACAAGAAGGTGAGTCTGTATTTCCAACCCTACAAAAGCTGTAAAGAAAGAAGTTGTCAGAAGATATTTATTTTATAATAAATGGTTATATAGTAGCAGCTATGAAGCCCGGTTCACATATATTTGCTCATTGTGTCCAGATTGTTGGTTGCATTGGTGGACATAGCAGACTCTGGTTGCTTAGGTAACCCACTAATGTATTTACCACCCAGTGATAAATCAATCAGTGGTATAATTCACTCACATTGGTAGTCGCTTAAGATGATCACCTCAAAGCTGAGAAGAGTTTGGCTCACTTATTTTCGACTGCTCCTACAAGACATTTTATATTCCCAGTTCTTGTGTAGGTCAGGCTCAGATTTTTTTTATATGTTAGTATTTGAGGAAAATTTTCCGTATTTATTGATTAATGCAAACCACTTGATTACAAAAAAAATCCTCAATGTAACTTCTTTGCTTCAGTGATTTGTAAGCATTTCATCCACATTTGTGACTAAAATAGACATGAAATAGTGACGTGGAGTATTCGAAGATTCACGCCAGGTAGTTCCTACATTTCTCAGCAAAAAGACGGAAAACACAACAGCAGCTGTGGAGATGATGCTGTCACAGTTTAACGTGGAGCCACAGTCTGTCTACAGACACGTGGTGAAAAGCGGGGAGGTGGCGTTGTTACCGAGAAAGTGAACTCAGCTGCAGTGAAAAAAAAACATGTTTGTCTCGTCCAAAACTATTAAAACCTTTCTGATAAACAGCTGGTGTGAGTCCTTCGTCTATCCACATCAACAACCAGTTCAAACATGACTTAAAGCAAACTTTCAGCTCCTCGCATACGCCACCGTTTTCCTTACACAGAGAAAAATCCACGTTAAAGCTAGAGAAGTTAGAATAAAAGCCTATTTATGCAGATTAACTGTTAACTCAATTAAACTGGCAGCAGCCCAGGGTGTACTAGACTAGATTTATTTCAAGGCTTTTGTAACATTGTTTTTCAGATTTAGATGATTATAAAACATAAATAATGTCATACACATTAAATTAAATTTTATTTATAGTTAAAAAACAAAAACAAATAAAAGTTGTTGTTTTTTTTTTTTTTATCTTGCAGGTCAGTAAAAGCATGCATGGGGTCCGCAAAACTTTAAGCACTGACGTGGGGCTGTTAGTTTGGATAGTAAATTATTATTAAGTAAGCCGTCGGCAGGTTCTGAACATGTTGTAACATCATGATGATTCTTTAAAAAGCAATTACAGACGGCATTAAACAGACAGACACATACACACGCACACGGTCGCTGACTAACATGCACAAAAATGCACAACAAACATTAACCTTGACCATCGTTGATCCCTGACATCATCGTCCATGTGCAAAACATTGTTGTTTGCAGGGTATTGTTGTCTCCCTGCCGTGCGGGCGGCCAGTACGAACACCTAAGATTGGAATGCGATAACTCGAGAATGAGGCAACCTCGGAGCTTCAAATTATTACTATAGGAATTATCTATCTGCATATCTCAGGGAACTCAACCTGAAGGTCAGAGGTCAAGTTTTCTGAAAATCTTGTGAATGCGATAACCTAAGAACAAGGCAACAAAGGGGTAGCACCAGTCGCCGTAATTTAAATTATATTGCTGCTCAAAATGACAGCAGGCAGAAACCTCCATGTCTCTATTAAATTCTGTATTTGTTATTAATGTTTGCATGAGGCCGGCAGGGGTAACAGTCTGGATTGGCTGTTGCCCTGCAGGTTGTTGTTCTTAGTGTTTGATACAAAAATAGATGAACCCAAAAGAACCCAACACCAAACAGAGGATGTAAATGTTAGTGACACAGTGCACTGATGAGGCTTCAGGCTCCCGCATGCTTCCTCTGTTTGTGAAATTGAAGTTTCTTTAAGCTTCCCGTCCTGTTTGCGAGCCTGCTGAAGGCTGTGTGGGGCGAGTCTGTCAAACTGGGTTCTAGTCCACTCATGAAATGTCCTAATGTTAATATTTGGCATGACAGCACAAGGGGAGTCTTCTTAATATCACTTTTATTAACTTCTTACATCATGTCCTGTGAGAACACGTGAACTGTTGAAAGTGAAAACACACGAGGATACTTTTTTTTTACAATTCATAAAACATGGGATTTTTTTCAGCTTTCCTCAAATAATAATATTATTATACAAATTTATTTAAATCTAAAATACATTTATGAGCTTACCAGAAATTAAATTTTTAACCTTTTTATTGTATGTTTGCTCAAATGGAAAAGCTTGTGACAGGAGAACCGTAGTGCTTAAACGCATGCACGATAGTTCATTTGAAAGGTAACTTCTACTATCTGAAAATGTGACTGTTCCATATTTCAGACCTGTGCTAATCCCGTGAGGTATTGACGTTACAGGTGTCCTTACTCCTCATGAACACATCTTCAGTTGTCCAAATTTAATCATATTAGGTTAAATATAAATATTTTATTTCCTCACTTTGTGGAGAAAAAGCGGCTGAGCAGGCAGTGGTACATTTGTGCTTTTATTAGTAACAATACAAAGTGAATATCCTAAAATTTATTCACTTGAGTTTTGGTTGACAGCTCAAGGTCAAAATCAGTGATGGCCAATTTATTTTAGGTGGGACACATACAGCCCAGTATGAGCTAAAGTGGACAGTTGTATATTGTTTCCCTTTCTCTACAATGGTGAATGGACTGGTACTCATCGCATCTTTCTGCTTAATTTGTGCACTCAAAATGCCTCATTCACCTAATCACACACACACATTCATACACCTTCTGACCTTCCGATGGATGCATCGGGGTCAACTCGAGGTTCGGTATCAGATGGACTGGAGGAAATCAATCCACTGACCTTCTGATTAAACAGAGCCTCAGTGTCACGAAGTTTAAGTACACATTTAGTGTGTACTTAAAGTGAGCTGAAGAAAAATAACACATCAGTTTTCCACATTATGAAAAAAACTGCTGATTGCCCATCAGCACGGCTCTTTAGGGTCACACTTTGCGTAAAACTGTGTCAGAATGATCACTTTCTGTGTTGCCCGATTGACCAAACTTTGGAGAATAAAGTAAATGGAGCTTGCCTAGTAATAAATTATTATATGGTCTCACAGAATAAGATAGCAGTGTATAAAGGGATTAAATTAGCCTTTTGTGAGACAATAAAATCTAAAAGCTACCAGTAAAAGACTGATGTACTTGCACGGTGCTCAGTGGGAAAAATATTTAGCTTTAAGAAATTTCGTAACAGGGAGACCATGCAAACCAAAAATATAAATAAAAAACTAAGAGTTAATGCCAGGAGTTTCACTCCTCGTCGAGTAACCGTGATCTAAATTTGACCTCAGTTAAATCTGCAATTTAGTTATGCAAAACATGAACTCAAATGAAGATTGCATTTAAAAAAAAAAAACAGTTATTTTTTATCATTGTACATGGCTCTAATAATGCATTTTATTTTTATTGAGTGGAAGGTATATCTGAAGTCACAAGAGAAACTTGACCAAAGTAAAAGTTTGGTGTTTAAAGGCTCTGCTTGATTAAGGAGAATTTGTGCAACCAGCAGCTAATAATCACATTTTGAAGAAGTTCTTGAAGTCTTACTTTAGTCACACAATTTTGGTTCCTTCAGGTGCAAGAAATTGTGTATATATAATGGTGCATTTGTAAGGAATAGAAAAGCGGAAAATTGAAGCAGGATTTTGGCTCCTGCTCAGGCATGTTTATGGCTGCGGCTCCTCGCATAGTTCACGTCTGTGCTGCTTATAGACATTTCTATGATGCCTGCTAGTTTAGGCAGTTCATAAGAGAAGAGAGAGATATGCAGACAAACTCAAACTTACGATTTGTATCACAAAAATCACTAATCACTAAAATTATTTGGGACATTTGCATTATCCACAGTTCTTTTCAAACTTCCAGTCTTTTAGTTACAGCTACAGTTTACACAGTGTTGCATCTGAGGCTGGAGACTCGAAGCGTTTAATCCATCTGGTGCTGCTGAAATGTAAACGAATGTCATGGAGGTATTAAACACTGCTGGCTGAGCACTGCTGGGTGGAGATGGAGGTACAATTAGTTCACAGCTACGTTTGCTGTATTGTTGAACTAACCGAAGCAGATTACAGTGATGTTGACTTAGCAGTTAATTTTTTTACCAGTTGTGAAAAATGTCCAGCCTAGTTAAATATCACCTAATAAATAAGAACGGATTATAAAAAAATCAAGAGTATAGTGACTAAAACGATCATGGTGCAGCAGATCTTTCTAGCGTGCATGTTGACATTATTTCACTTTTATAGTCAGAGGAAACACATCGGCTCTGTTTTGGTCCTTTTCCTGTACAGCAGTGAGCTTTCGCCCCTCCCTGAAAGCTCGGACTCGCTCGTGTTCAGCTTTGACCAAGATGATGGAAAAACCTGGTCTGCCTAGAAGGAGAAAAACTAACGAAGTTTCCATAGGCGAACATGTTCTAGAAGAAAGACAAACGAGTACACCTGCCAGCATCCCTCACCCAAACTCTTAACTGTTTGCTATCACTGAGTTTGTGGCTGTTGCTGCAGGGCTTCTGAGGTGGGCAGCTCCAATATCTACCACAAACATCCTGCAGTACAAGCTGCAGGCTGGCAGGGACCAGCAGTTTCCCTTAAGAGTACTCCCCATGTCATAACCTTGTACGTCCTCCACCACAGCTGTGTACCCCTTTATTTTTTACATTTATCTATTTATTAAATAAAACATTTTATTGAAATTGTACATAAATCCTAAGAAAATCCCCTGTAAAATATTCTAAGTTCAGTAAATACATCTTGTTTCTTAAAATCTCCTCCTGTGTCTCCGAAACACCTCTCGAAGTTGGAGTTGTCCAGGAGGCGTCCTGTTCAGATGCCCAGACCACCTCAAATGGCTCCATTCATGCGCTTGACATTCTTTTAAATGTCTAGTCTAGGCATGGATGTTTTTTGTCATAATGGAGCAGCCCTGTGAAGCAGTAGAGTCACTGCATCTGAGCAAAGAGAGTTTACGTCCTGAATTCTCTCTGCTGGTTTTTCCACATTACTGAGAGTTCGTTGTGTGCAGAGCTGTCCTTTAGGTTTAGGTTGGGAGGGGGGCTTTAATGTGAGCTTTAAGACTCTCGGTCCAAGCACAGCTCTTCCTGCTTTTGTTACACTGTGCGTTTGAGCAGTGGAAAGTTTTTGGGCATTAGCCTCCTTAAAACGGGAACACAGTTAGTTTCTGTGCAAATGAAACACAAACCCATTGTCTCTGCATCAGGTTAACTCGATCATCTTGCTTTCCTGACATAAATGAGATGGCTTCCTTATTTGGAGGTTTATGAGGACAAAACAAATGTTATTCCTTGTTCTTGTTATCCTTGAAACTCTTCCCTGATAACATCGCTGAGAAAACCAAATATACACGACTGCGGTGTACACTGCTGTGAAGCTGTTGCTTGGTTGAATGTAATAGAGGTGAAAAAGACCAGACTCATGTCATCCATGCCAGGGGAACACAGTTGTTTTCATCTGACCTAAATAACTGCATCATGGGATGCTTGACGCCTCGTTCATGACTCCCCTCTCATTATTACTACTTCAAAGAAGTGAGATTAGATGACATAAAATGCTACACACAGCAGAGTTTGTCTTTTTGTTTACAACAAAACACTTGCCTCCCCAAGAGACAAGTGTTAGTAAGAATATAGGACGTCTGCCCACCTGCTTTCTTTCCATGCTCGCTATACCGTCACTCACATTTTTTTCCCCCCTCCAGACATGGCTGACGATGACGTGACTACGGAGCAGCTAGCAGCTATCGCCGCTGAAAATGAAGAGCCAGAGCCAGTGAACTACAAACCTCCAGCCCAGAAGTCAGTGAAGGAGATCCATGAGCTGGATAAGGATGACGAAAGCCTACGCAAATATAAGGAAGCCCTGCTTGGCTCTGGGATCTCTGAGGCTGGTAATACACTGTGTGTGTCTGAGTGTGTGTGTGTGTGTAACGGTTCTGCAAATCCACAGTTCAAATTGCATCTCGGTTTTTCTTTAGAAGTGATTAATTAAAAACAGAAAAATATGTTTATTTGATTTAATGATAAACATTAAAGTCCATTACTCTGATGTGTTTCTTGTTCACCGCTTCAACAATACAGAAGAGGTCCCTGTAGGTATCACAGTGCAGGAAGGTGGTGCTGTGTTACAATAAAGCAGATGTTTTTGTTGTTTTCGGTTTGTCATTGAACTGTTACATCCTGTTTGATGCATTGTGCATTTTATTAAAATAACAGGACTAAGCTGGAGTTGTATGTCTTTATAGTAACCTGTGGCCTAGTGTTGTCTGTCAAACACTGATGATCAGTACGCTTCCTGCTGTGAGGAGAAAGTTTGAATTGTTGCCTGAGAACAAACTGAAGAGTAATTAATGCAGAATCTGTCCCAACTACAGCAGCCTGTCCTGATTTCAGCTCCCCTGAGTTCAAACACTTCAAACACGTAGCTGATTTTTACATCACATGCAGACCTCTTATAAATGTCTGGGTTTAGCAGACTGCATGTGAAAATGATGTTAAAGTGTCTTTAAGGATAAATAAAAGTTATGAATATAAACTATGGAGCAGCCAGCAGTAATCTGGGTAGTATGAGACACATGTTTAGCATGTTTGCTACGTCTGTACTGAATCACCTGTTTCTTTGGTCTTGTCTCAGATCCCAATGTTCCCAACGTCCAGGTGATCCGGATGAGTTTGGTCTGTGATAGTGCTCCTGAGCCGCTGGTCCTGGACCTCTGTGGTGAGTCTGTGTTCAGGCAGAAATCAAGTAGAAGTTTCTGATTGAACCCCAACATTCAGTATTTGATAACTAATGGCGCCATATTGGAACTGTTGATCCTTCCTACGGGTTTCCGTAGACCAGGGGTCGGCAACCTGCGGCTCTTTAGTTCTTACAGTGCGGCTCCGCGTGGTTTGGGAAAATAAATTAGAAGTATTTAGCTGAAGTATATTTTCTTTATGTTAGTTTTTTTAACTTGTAGTTCTAAATTGGAAGATTATTGTAATATTGAAATATAAAAAAAAAATTATATTCTATTATTTTTTTCATCGCTCAATATAAGCGTCACACTTGCGGAAGCCGGTGTACCCGCCGAAACGCCGTGCATTTATCGAGACTTTCAACCCCAGGTAGGCCAGTTATGGATCTTTGGATCCACATTATGTCAGCAGCTGTTCTCCACCATGAACTATGTTAAAAACAAACACCGCTCACACCTCACAGATGACAACTTACTGTCCTGCGTAAAGATAAAGTGACTTCGTACAGCCCCGATTTGGCAGCGAGGCGTGATTGCGGGTGACGCTCAGGTGCGTCCGTCTACCCTGCAGCGGCGCTGTAGACCACGCCCCGCCACACACATTAACCAGGTAAAATACATATTTAGGCAGAATTTTGCAAATACCTATTTTTCATTTTTCAGCAGCATAGTGCTTTTTTTTCCAATTATTTTTTAAAAGTCAGGTCAAGGCTCCAAACGCCCAAAGGCGATATATATATCACAACAGTTTTTGTTTGCTACGTGGTTCATTTTAGTTTCCTTTCCTTTTGTTATATTTCTTTAAGAGTTCAAAATGTGTTAATTACATGAATTAAATGTAATTTTCTCTGTAGCACTTCATGGATTTCATAAGCAACACACCTTAGTTATTCACACAAAGCATAAAGGTAAAAAGCAATGTATACAGTGTTAACTTCATTTTAGATGTCAAAAAGTATTTGCGGCTCCCAGTGTTTTCTTTTGTGTGGAAACCGGGTCCAAATGGCTCTTTGAGTGTTAAAGGTTGCTGACCGCTGCCGTAGGGGAACCTGGGGAAGGATTATTAATAAGTGGCCCGCAGTTATGTTTGTTTCCGGGTTTGTCTCTTCTGGTCCGCTGCTTTAGGTTTTCAGTTGTTTGCTATTTCCCAGCTGCCTGGGCACCTTCTTCATACCCATGTGCATGTGCAGCGATCGTGGTTGGCACTGTGAAAAAAACATTTGTGCGTGACTCAAGGAGTACCTGGATAACTCTGTGTCCCGCCAACATCCTCACCTCAGTTATTTTTTCAATTTTTATTTTGTTTAAAGTTAGAGGAATCTGCTGCTGAGTTCAGTATGTGCAAGATATTTTCAAGTTTCTTGAGTAGCCGCACCAAAATAATTGTAAATATGAGAGGATATAATTGAGCATCCTCGAGTTCATTCAGAGTGATGAGCTCACCTGTGAAGCAAACTGCTGAGACAAATGTCCATAAGATTTACCGACACATCCCAGAAGCAGAGAGAAATGGACAAACTACAGCGACTGGATTTAGTTTTTTAATTCGTGGCACTAATTTAAAAGTTAATGTAAATTATTCCAGAGTTTTATAATCTTGTAGGTCTGAACTGCATCTTCTCACTCCTCTGGAGCAGCTTTGGGCCCAGCTGGCCTAGATTTGGATCAGTCCAGGACATTTTGTCCTGTTCCTCGTTGCAGCTTTTACTGCTTTCTCAGATAAAGTTGTGACTGTCCACACGGTAAATAAAGGCACAACAGTCCAGTTTGGCTGATTGTGACTTTTTCAAAAATCCTGCCATTAATTCTAGTTTAAAGTCACAGATAGCCCTCAGCTATGCTCGTGTGTTTGTCCTTAAAGCTGAATATTGTCAGGCTTAAGAAACACTGAATTGAACTCTGTTAAGGCAAAAAGTGCCCCCCCCCTCAGGAGACGTTAAAATGAATTGTCCCCATTGTGTTTGTATTTGGAGATAAAACATGTTTTGCTTTTCAATAAAAAGTCCCTGAAACTAATATTTTTAAGATGTTTCATGGCACAGTCATTTCTCCTCTTATGCAAGGAACCAAAACGTTTATTAAGGTTGATGATAAAATGCGCCCTCACAGTTTCGGGTTCAATTGACTTACAAACTGGCCCAAAATATAAGACTCTTACTTCTGTGATCACAGAGACTGTGGTAAAAAGAAGCTTGCAGGACGAAGAAGGAAAAGCAGAAGAAGCAAAGATTAGTGTAAGTTGTCTGTTTTTGTACTTCAGGAGCAGGAAATAAAACTGGAACACTAACTTTCTGAACTTTAAAATATTTCTTAGTTTCTGCAGAGGTTTGAGTCTCTTTGGGCTCACTTCCTTCTTTGTTGTTGGTTTCTTGTGAAGCTTGGATTTAAGAGGACTCAAAGGAAGAGGAGGACACACTCTACTCAGCAAGAACATACTAGAAACAGCTCAGTTTAAAAGCCTTTTTTAGAGGCCTGGGAACAACAGGGCAGCAACGGTCAGCATGGCAGTCAGCTCCCACGGGACTGCCAGAGGATTTTAGTGTCCCGAGGACTCACTGATTGTAGGAAACAAAGGGAGGGAAGTAAATGTGTCACGCAGGGCGGCGTGATTAAGGCAAAAAACTGAAACTGTTTTAATCTGGATTATTTAAGAGTGTAATTAATAACAAACTAGAAATTACTGAACCAAAAAATATTTTGCAGAGGTTTTCCTTTAAATTCAGATATAATTAAATTAGTGGTTTACAGATTAGTGGGTGGTTTTAAGGGGTACCAATCAGAAGGTCAGTTATTAAGTTGCCAGTTGACGTAGTGTCCTTGAGCACGATACTGAGCCTCATATGCGTTTGATTCAGGTGTTGGATTGTGAGGTTTTGCGTGACAGGCTTGTAGCGTAGAAGTATGACAACTAATAACTTTACTTTCTCTAGACCAAAAGCTTTCCTTGTCCAAAAATGTCTCCTGTGTCGCCTCTTTTCTTAATCACTTATGTTCTGCACATTTTTAATCTTAGCTTTGTTTGCTGTACTAGAGTAACAGAGTGTATACAGGAACAAAGCATGTTTGTTAAGACATTAGGACACTTCCATCTAGAGAAGTGATCCAGTGGAACTTGTGCTTTTAACAAGACTGTCTGTTAGTAGTAGATGGTGTTTTCGCCATGAACCGTTCGCCAGTGTTGCTCTGCTAAGGGAGGCAATAAAGGAAGCACCGAAGCAGCTTTCCTCAGTATTTGGATCATTTGAAGAGCTCCCATCGTGGTTTCCATGTAAATGCTTTCGGGTCATGTCACTCTGTGGGGAACATTGCTAACAACATCTGACCAGTCAGCTGCTGGGTTTGTGCTTTCAGGAAGGGGTAGATGACAAAAGAAGGTGCTGCTGTAAAGGTAGAAGTTGCACATCGTTTAAAACAAAAGACAAGATGCTTTGGTGACGTTTTCATCCTGTTTTGGTGAAACAGCCTGACGTCTAATTAAAAGCAGTTTTAAATTGTTTATGGTCGATTAACCTCCAAGTTTGATCCACTCGTTTTTATTTCTTTTTAATATAAACCGATACAGTCACAGTCAGCAGCTCGGTACTAAAATCTAAGGTCATACACTGTTTTAGTTCCAGCTTGCCAGAATGTAAAGTAGATGTAAAATAAAAGCTTAGAGGCTAAAGTGTGAGCTCACTGTATGGAGCAGTGTGCGAGTGCTCAGAATAGAAGCAGCTCAGTTTGTACTCGTGAGCTTCACCTCACGATCGTGATCTAAAAGAGACGATCTGCATTATAATTAACACCTCGTTATCTCACAGTAATGTTTGAGGTCTACAGAGTGAGACGATGTTAGTGGATGGTTCCAGGAGCTACGATAACATGTGTTCAGTGAATCTTTAAGATTGAAACATGAGGGTAAAGACGTGTGTGTGACTCTCACAGCGTAACAAGTACTTTGGTGGTAACTGTGCGCTCAGTACAGCTGTGAAATATCAACATTGTGTCAGTTAATAAAAACTCAGTACTTTAGATAATTGTGTAATTTTACCTTTTTGATTTTATATGATTTATTGATGTTTACACCTTCATGCATTTGTGTTTTAAATTTATTTTTAAATTCATTTTTGCCAAAAGAGACAATAACAAACAAAGTCACTGTGAAGTGAAATCTGATGTCCTAACAGCTCTGTGCCCTGCAGACTGTCTAGCTCTCGCTTTTTACCAGCTTTCCTGTGCAAATGTTTTACTCAATAATTTATTTGTGAGAAATCATATATTCAGCTGCCTCTCCAGTAAGTCTCATCTTGGACTGCAGCTGATGACAGTGGTATTG
>NW_005187476.1:38026-61322 GCF_000239375.1 Pundamilia nyererei | reverse complement strand
TATTGATTTGTCTGTGTTTGTTGTTGCTCACAGGAGACCTGGAAGCCTTTAAGAAGCAGGCCTTTGTCCTGAAGGAGGGAGTAGAATACAGAATAAAGATCAGCTTTAAGGTGAGAGCTGCTGGTCGGTTTAAGAAATGAGTGATCTGTCCTTGTTTTCTGCAGACCATGTTAAAGTACAGCTGTTCCACTGATAGTGATGTTTTCAAATCTGTGAAGTTTGGGTCACTGGACAGGACTCGACAGCCATCCTCTAAGGCACATTTTACAGAAATATTGTTGGCACAGGAGCTCAGTGTTGGCAGATTGCTGCTCAGTGAGGCTTTGATATTAAAAACATTTATTTCCTGCCATTAACTATAGGAAATATTGCTCACTTCCTCTGAATCCACTGAGTGTAATGTAGGCACAGACGATGTACATAGCAACAAAACAACAAGAGACACACATTGTTATTTATCTGGAATGACATCACAATTACAAAGCAGGTTTTAGAGCCACAAAGAGCCATCTGTAGCCACTCAATAACAAAAAATACAAAATCTCAAAGTAATTGGTGTCAGGTCATCTGCGCTCTCATTAAAACATTAGTTGGTAGCAGGAGAATTGTAGTAGATGCTCACAGGATGACAAGAGGCTTTTTATCAGCTTAAAAACAGTTTTCAGCTAAAAGCATGTTGAAATCATCTTTTTGGTGCAGAAATGGTATTTTATGCCTGTCAGACTGTGTTATCCTTGTCATTTTTATAGTTTCATACAAGAAATGGGACCAAATTCTGTTTCTGTGAGAGGCAGCCAATAACGAGTTGATGTTATATTTATACACAATGTTGGTTCACCCTCAAGTTAGGTGCATTTTTAAGCTTGAATTATTCACAGTTCAGGGTTAATTAGTTTAACAGGAAAAAAAAACATTTTTATAGAAAAAGGTCCACAGACTGAAAATGAGTGAAAAAGCAGCCAATGTCCAAAAACCACTTTCTTCAAGAACTTTTGATCAAGTCAGAAGAAAGTCTGGCTCCTTGGAAGCAAAGTTTAAAGAAATGAGGGCCAGCTCAAGACTTTTGCACAGTGCCATAGACTTTCCACAATTGATCTGTCTTACTGTCACATGTCTGATGCAATGTCTTTGTGTCCTCAGGTGAACAGGGAGATCGTGTCGGGGCTGAAGTATGTGCAGCAGACGTTCAGGAAAGGAATGAAGAGTGAGTGAAAAACGTCTGTACAAACACAGTTCCTCTGAAGATCAGCGTTACTGGTTGGATGCAGCTCCTGCATGTAAAGCTGATCATGTGCTAACAGCCAAACAGCAGCCTACAACAACCAGAGGCTCATTAGCTGTGCTGCTAATCAGTCTTTTTATATACAAGCATGCACAGCTGTTACTTTGCTAAATGAGCTATTAATGTCAGTTTGGGGCTGATTATTGAGCCAGCCGCTGATGTTGAATCTGTGTTTTTCCTGGATCAAAAAGGCTCCTTTGGAGCGAGCTGAAATGAGCCTGTGTGACAGATAATTGCTGGGAGTTTTACTTTGGCTCTTTGTTTAAAAAAATAACCTCCTGTGATCCAGAGCTTCTTCAGGGCCTGAAGCTTTATACGTTATCAAAAACAGCCTCTCACAAAATCCTACTTTTTTAAGTATTATTTGAACATTTTTGCCTTTATTGGATGGTGGAGCAGTGAAGACAGACAGGAAAGTGAGGAGAGGAGAGTCACAGCTGCTGGGACTGCTGCACTCGCCTGCTTACCTACTGAGCTGAAGCGGCTAACTCAGGCTCTTTTTAAAGCCTATGTTTGTGTTTTGCATGTTTAGCTTCTTTTAAAAAAATATTTAATTGGATTTTTATTTTAATAACAATTTTAGGGAATCACAGAATGACTCAAAGGCAGTGCCGTTACACTGTTGTGAATCTGTTTCACCTTTTTTGGTGCAAATTGAAGTGACAACAGGTTCACAGGAGAGGCAACAAGAGCACTCCCCAAAATAAGAGTGAGCTGCTCCCTGCAGCCCATTCAGTTTCAGTCTAGCTCCTCCAGGATGGCACATCCACATGAAGGTTTTCCAGATCAAGAGTGTGGAGGAGGAACGGGAGTGCTCCTGTTTCTGACACACGAGGATCTCGCTGGTTGTTGTTTTGCAGAGCTCTAGCAGTGCTGCTCTTACTCCCCCTCATACAGACGAGCGTTCCTGCTGCTGGGTTGACGTCCAGCTCTCCTCTCTTAATATCTCCATCTCCTGCTGTGCAGTGCAACCTCGTGACAGCCCATCACAGTGATCTTATTTTACAGGATTAAGTTGTATAAATTATAGAAGTTATAGAAAACTTTTATAATTATATATCCATGTATATTTAAAAATTTAAGTCCTGTGAAGCTGTTATTTTAATTTATTTTGCTGTAACTGACTCCTCGCAGCCACCTGCAGTGTCTTCATGGCCCACACGTTGGTAATTACCAGCCTGTTCACAATCTGAGCTGAGCGTGATGTAAAGATCTAACGTTTCCTCTCGTTTGTTGACAGTTGACAAGTCAGACTACATGGTGGGCAGCTATGGGCCGCGTGGTGCTGAATACGACTTCCTGACTACGGTGGAGGAGGCGCCCAAGGGCCTGCTGGCCCGTGGCAACTACGTCATCAAATCCAAGTTCACCGACGACGACAAGCACGACCACCTGTCCTGGGAGTGGAACCTGAACATCAAGAAAGACTGGAAAGACTAAAAGAGGCCTTTGTGTTTGGAGCTGGGGGTGTAGGGGGGGCCGCAAGGGATTCCCTCAGCCCCTCCCCTCCTCCTCCATCTTCCTCCTCATCCTCCTCCCATCCCTGCCACGTCCACCGCCATTTCTGCCTTCTTTGTTTTTGTCGTGCATTTCATGCTCTCATGCCTTATCTCACGCCTCGCTGTCTTAACGCCCCACCCGCCCCGCTCTGTCAGCACCAGTAGCAGCAGCAGTAGCAGCAACCTAACCCCCCCCGTCTGTCCGTCCATCAACACCTTCCTGCTCAACGTTTCATTGGTTGTGCACGAGCCCACCTCTGTCCATGCACTCACGCGCCCCACCGAGCTGTGCCAAGTAGCACCTTACTCCTGCGCCCGCTGCCCTCCTCTGCTTCCTGTTTTTTCCCCCAGTTTTTCACTGCTTCAAGAGATTAAGTCCTGCCCTCCACCTCCCCCGAAAAGGTGTCTTCCTCTCTCAGTATAAGTACATGTGGAAAAGCAACTGTACAATCAACTTTTGTTTGCCTTTTTTATATAATGGTATCAATGGTTGTGTAATGTGATTGTATTCACACCACAGTTAATCAGCTGTTCTTAGCACCACCCCCCAGCATCCACCTCCCCGTCTGCCCGCTTGTCAACCGCTCCACGCTCGTTTTGCTCACTTACTCGCTCGCTGTCTTTTGATATGATTACCAGTACCTGCCTTGAAAGAAAAACAAAACGAAACACATTCATTCAGAGCTGCTCTACGCCGCCTCTTTCTTTTCTAAATGTACTTGCACGCTCCCTGTCAGATGGGAGGCGTGGCCAAAGTGAACAAGGGAGTGGAAAGTATAAAAAGTAGCTGCCTTACGTATCGATTAATGTTTCTTTAGCATGCCTTGTGTGCACGAGCAGCGCTCGCGATCAAGTAGTCTGAATACGAAGGGCTCGCTCTCGCTGCCAACGAATAACCACCTGTAGCCCTGTTGTAGTGGAGACTGTTTATACAGGTTACTGAATGGCAGCTCTGCACACGCCCACTGCCCCCTCCACGCTAAACGCTTCCTGTAAACGGAGGGAACTGAATGTTAACAATTGGAGAAATTTTAATCTGGCACTCTCGCTTCTTTTAGCCAAGAGGCCTTAGCACCAACTACGATCACGTGGAGAAAAATGGTAAAAACATTTTTAGATTTTTCTTCCCCCCCCCACTTTGCCTTAACGTTTGCCCCCTCCCCGCCGCTCTCGTTCGTTCAGATCGCTTCATAGGTTGCAGTTAGGAGATCCCAGGTGTGGAGGAGGCTGAGCCAGGCGCCGTCTGCTGCTGCCGCCGCCACTGCCGGAGACCTCGGCGGCGTCTGGTCTCACCCGCAGACAGAGGAAAACTGACATGAACAGTCAGGTGACACTACCAGAGAAAACACATGCTCGCTATTTAAATGAAGAATGAAGGTTTTAAAAACACGACTGACCAGTGACACTAAATATGAAGCAAACTCGTACTGTACCGAAACACATGGATGTAAAGCTTCTGTTTGTTCCTTCCTCATCCTCTTCTTCTGATGATAATTATGAATTCCTGCTCCATACATTCCTTCACATTGTACAGTTTCTATGAAAACGCTGGCATGCTGGTGGGGTTGTATATTCTATCATCATTTGTGGTTGCTCTTCTCGGTCAATAAAGATTTTGCTCAACCTGGCCTCTGACGTTCTGGTGTTTTGCAAATAAAGCTTTTTGCTGTATTACACTGTGAATAAATTCCACTCAGGCTATGAAAGTGATGACTTTTCACAGCCTGAGTGGAGCTGCAGGTAAGGCAAAGTAGCATTTCAAAACAAATGTATTTTACTAAAATTATTTATCTGCAGTCCTTACAAAGTGATGCTGATTACTTGTGTATGCACTGTCTGCTCGGATCAGCTGGGTTTGTAGCGTTTCAAAGTTGCAGAGCGCCCTCTGGTGGACAAACTGTTTGGTGAATGGTGTTTCTCCCGCCTCTTCAGTTTTGATTTGTTGGTCATTATAAGTGCTGCCACAGATATATTAGTAAATGGCTAATATCAGCCGATACATGCCCCCCACTGATAGAGCAGACTAATTATTGCATTTATTTCTATTACTACTATTATTTAAACAGCTGTAATGAATATGGGATAAATAAAATTGCAGCAGAGCCCAGTACTGTCGGAGATTTGTTCCTGTCAAAAGGGTCAGGATAAGAGCAGCAATTCCCAAACTGTTTAAAAATTGGACAATTTGGATCTGGAAAGTCCAGCCAACACAGAAGTGGTTTAAATCGCCATTCTTCTTACAGTTTTTCTCAAATGCTAAAACACATGTCACAAACGTTACCACCAGGTCCCCCAATGTCCAAACACAACACCCTTCTCTAAAGCTACATAAACACAACCACACCTTCCCACTGCAAAACTCAAACTCCCACACCAAGAGAGCAGCTCGAAGCTGTCAAAACTGTAAACACTATACACAGCATTACACACTACAGCAAAACAATTGAAAACACAATGCTCAATTTGTGAGAAGGTTCTTTGTTTCATAACTGCCAATGCATATTTTAGAAACTATACAGTAACGGATCGTCGTAGATCTCTGCAGAGGATTAGGCATTTAGATTTGTGAGTTTCATATGAGTAGTATAAATCTATAGAAAATCCTGCATGTACGTACACTACTGTAACACAACTCGATGCAAAAACAGAATCTATTGCACACAACAGTAATCTTGAAAACATGAACAGGGTGTGAAGTTTTTTTATTTACGTTATTCACACCACACACACCACAATCACTGTGCGGCATCATGTCGCTGAGCTGTTGCTCGCATCTCGTCCGTAATGATGGTGCGAGGTTGTCTTGCTCTCCCTCCATCTTCAGCATACTGTGCACTCTGAACTTGCTTTTACATGTGGGTACAGCATTAGCAACAAGTGTCTTCAATTTTGAGTCATTGTGTGTAGTGAATGACGCCAGGTGTGTTCCCTGTGTTCAAAGATTGGTGACTGTGGCAAGCATTTTGCATCACATGGGCTTTCATTTGAGAATATGAGCAGAGTTGTTTTGCAACATGTGTTTTAGCAAGGAAACATGTGTTTAGATTTATGAGTACAGAGGGTTGTGTTTTGTGAATTGTGTCTTCATGTGACATGTGTTTATGGTACTGGAATATGGTGGCTACATTTAGTAAATGTGTTTAGACTACTGGTCATTTGGGTTACAGGATTGGCTTTTGTGTTTTAACATTTGAGAAAAACTGTAATGTCCACCAGGGTCGGGGAGGGGGGTGGCGGGTGTATCTGTGGCTACACAAACACTTATAGGACTATAAATGTGTCAGATTGACCATGTCTACAAGTGAGCACTGCTAAATTATGTAATCATCTCAGATTAATCTATACAATCTGATTTCTATTTGCACAAATGGAACAAAGCAGTCTTACATATTTTTTAAATATGTGCACTGAAGAACATATCCTGGTCAAAAAAAAGCCTCCAAGGTCCCTCAAAGTGATACTGCAGGCCAAGGTAATGCCATCAGAGTAAGAATCTGGTTATTTCTAGGGCCGAGGACAATAGCCTCAGTTTTATCTGATTTTAGAAGCAGAAAATTTGAGGTCATCCGGGTCTTTATGTCTGCAAGAAATTCCTGCAGGTTCAGGTGTTCGGTTTCATTTACTCCTGCTCATCCTGAGCACCCTCTGCTGGACACTAGATGAACTGCAACCAACGGGCTCTCTATCGCCCTCTGGTGGACAAACAGTGTAAGGACCTTTCCATATCAAATAACGTATTCTCTGGACTTCTTGTCGAGATTAAAAGGGGACTCTGCAGCTGTGGAACAAAAATGTCGATATTTTATTTTTTATTATTATTTGTTCCATCCAATTTTAGTCTAAAGTGCTCAAATAAAAGGCAACTGGACTTCTTTTAGGTTCTTGAAGACATTTCACCTCTCATCTGATGGAGTGTCCCATCCATTTAACCTCTAGTGAGGTTGTAACCTTTGAGCTGATGCTGACACGCCTGAACACGTCAGGACATGTTCATGAGTCTCTGCCCTGCCCTACAATCAGGTGAGTTCTGGTCACGCAGGCAGGTGGTGGTTAAAACACTTAGGAATGTATCTCTCTGCTTTTATAGGCCACTGACAGTTGATGGTGTAGGCCTCCACCTCTGCTCTGCCATGTTGAACCCACCTCCAAGGTAGAGCCCCCACCCGGGACCCCTCATCAGCATTTAAACACTGAAGAAGCCTTTCAGATGAGTGATGAAGCATCTTCAAGCACTTACAGATCGAAAGGAAAACGGTCCCA
This sequence comes from Pundamilia nyererei, assembly GCF_000239375.1. Classification (NCBI taxonomy): domain Eukaryota; kingdom Metazoa; phylum Chordata; class Actinopteri; order Cichliformes; family Cichlidae; genus Pundamilia; species Pundamilia nyererei. The sequence continues at coordinate 54,281 of NW_005187476.1, read as the reverse complement.
TTTTTAACTTTGTAGGTTAACGTGTAGAAAAACACGTTCCCGAGAGTCTCAGGAATTTCACTGCATCTTTTAAGTTCAGGCATGAAGTGAGCTGCCTCCTGAACTTCTGTTGTGGTATAATTACACTCACAAGGTCTAATTATCGTTTGAAAACAGGCGCCATGGAGGGGGTGTCTCCTGTAAATCCTTAACTGAGGAATCAGGATGCTTTAGCAGAATTCTAATGATTTATGGGCAAAATCAGATCCACTGGACCCGAGAGCCGTTTAAGAGTTTTGAAATATTAAGAAGTTGAGAGTGAAAACTTAAATAAAATGTGGGCCTCGATGTTTTATTCACATGTAATGTGGGATTGCTCAACACAAACAAACAACAGATACTTCAACATTTATGCCCATACTGTATTTTATACTCAACAGTGTACACTGCCAAAGCAAAATAGAAATATTACTTACAAATGCATATCGAAAGGCACGGCATCAAAATACAATATAACATGCATTTGTTGTGGTTGGTTTTATCTTTAAAATTGAAGTAAACATTCAAAAACTGACCCATCCGGCCTTCCTGTTGGACAACGGCCGTCTGTCACATGGTGAATACTTAGCTGGGGGTGGGGCTTTCACAAGCATCCAGTCAAAAATGGCAAAATAGAACTACGAGTAAAGAACAGTTAAGTTGGAGCATGCGTCCTCCGCCTCCTGAAATACCTGTGTGACATATTTTCTGTAAACGTCCCTCTGAACACGAGCGGTGCCTGACGTCCATGATTAGCACCCAAAACTCTCCTGAAGCTGCGACTACACCTTTACATCGTGTCCTCAGGACGGCCGGCCCCTGAACATAAATGTTTCACATACATCCAGAGGAGCCGGGAGATGTGCGAATTTGGTCCATCTTCTACAGCAGCCAGCTAAAAACAGAAAGCATCGGCCCAAGACTCGTCCTGAGAAACAACACTGACCGCTTGAGGTTTTCCCCCCAAAAGGACATTAAAAAACAACCGGGGCTGGTTTTTGGCACGTTGACGTTATTTGTGACCACCCCGCACACCTGACTGGCTCTTATGCAAATCTTTCACCCCGTCTAAAAACACACTGAGCTCTCACTGTGCATGGCTTTAAGTCTCTTAATACAAAGTTTCACCAGAGCGAAGCACATTAAAATATTTAATTTCTTTTTTTTTTTAAAAATACAACAATAAAAACTTATTTAAAAAAAAAAATGTGGGAGTGGGAAGCAGGGACATCCTGTCCGTCCACAGGAGGTGAAGTTCAGCTTGGTTTACAGTAGATCTGCCAAAACATAAAAGGCCCAAACACAGACAATAACCCTGAAAATGACGTTACTCCAGTTACTGTTGAAAGTTGTGCAGTGTGTGTCTCTTCCTCGTTTGTGTCGTCCGTGCTGGACAAAAACATACATCCTGTAATACTTGTTACGTCCATGGAGGTGAATATTTTCTGTCACAGGTTCATCTCGAGAGTTTGCTAATGACTCGAATCAGAGCGGCGTTCTCATCCTTGAGCCTCTGGTTGTCAGCTCGGAGGTCCCCGAGAACCTGCAGACACATCAGGAGACATCGCTTTAGCCTCAACGCTCTTAGAAAGACGAACTCTGCCTTAGAGAGACAAAACACAGCTGGCCTGATGCACTTCCAATCTACAGGGCACTTCACCACACGTCTACTGCAGAGATTTACAGCTACTGTAAACAGATTTTTGTGGCCCGTCTTAAACCTCCTTTCATTCTTTAATAAAGACTCAGCGAATCATTAGTTTCATTAAGCGGCAATAAGTTGTTACGTTACCTTTTTCTATCCTTCTAAGCTCCTTCTTTCCCTATTGATTTATCCGGCTGGACATCTGGGCTCCTGGATTGTTTACGTGACCTTAGAAAAATCTGAATCTGTAATCTGAACCACCACAGCCGTGTCACAGTTCAGGACACGAGGGTCCTCGCGGGTCACATGAGTTCAATCATTACGGGAAACTGTGGAGCTCTGCAGAATTTGCTGAGACTGCACAAACACAAGCTTCGACCTCTGGGCTGAAAACTTACGTGTCGAGGTCACAAAACGCTCACAATAGCCAACGTTACATCAGGAATAATCACGTTTGCAACCTGCAATAAAAAAGGCTTCGGTCTTTACAGATAGGTTCCCTCACCCTCGCCAGCTGGGGTCACCGAACTGAACTTCTCGGACTCGTTTGCGTCTTTTGGAGCATTTTTAATAGGATTATCTAACAAATCACATGTTTGCTGACTGATATCTAGAGTTTTATCAGTGTGCTACTCAGCACTAATTAGCAGGTATCCACGTCTGCCTGTTTCACACACGTGAATGCAGCCCGCCAGCTCCGCCCTGCCACCCAAAACAGGGCGGCTACTTCCATCTTCTGATGTAGGTCATTGTAAGAAACGTTTTAGTGGCGACTCCTTCATCCTGCAGAAACGTGTGCGTTATCTGACATCACATCTTTACAAACTGGTCTCACCAGACCTTACAGAGCACAAGAATTCAGCTCCCACCTGCCTACATTACTGACTACACAAGCACGCGTGCCACTCAGCAATGCAGGCAGACGTGACGCATTTTGGGACAAAATTAACTGACTAAAAATACCAGCGTTAGTTTACTGGTTTTATTTTTGTGGGGTTAAAAAAAAAAAAAAAAGAAGTTTATTTTGTTTTCATTGAGCTTTTCATTTACTATCCAGTGAACGCCATTTCTCAGAGGCTCACGCCAAACTTCATACAGCCGCACAAACACATCTCAGTCTCAATAAACTGATGTATCGAAGGATTAAAAGCTTCTAGCTTTCTAGAAGCTTCTGAGGTCACGGCGTATGACAGAATGACTGAGCGTGTCACTGCTCACACAGCTCACTGCTTTCGTTTCGATTTGTGTGTCGCAGCCCTAAAGTGGTTCCTATTCTGCTCTCGTTTGTTATCAGTCGGCTTTCAGCTCTGAAGTGAACATCTGTACCTTCAGCTCGTCTTCCAGTTCCCCTGCTTTCCTCTGGAGCTTCAGCTTCTCCTGTGAACAAGAACAGCGGCACATCAAACTGGCTGAAGCAGCCGGAGCAAATGTGTGTGAAACCGAGGTTTCAACCGGGGTTTCACGCACTGCAGAGCCTGCAGAGCTGTTAATGTGCCCCCACACTCTGACCTCATATTTGATCACAACTTCCAAGATAGCTATGAACACAGAAAATACTCAGCCCCCACAGTTTCAACAGGAAATAAAGGCTTAGTTTCATTAGCGTCCCCGTCAGCCACAAATAAGTCTCAAGCAACACACTTTAGGAGGGGACAGAAACTGAAAGGTCTCACACTTCAGATGCTTCGGTATCTGAGAACTCAGGAAATGTTCATGTTGACAGAGAAATAAACAGAAAAGGCCGCCAGCATGGAGAGAAGTGAGTGAGTGGAGAACCTTTCCTGAAGACTCCTTAAAGATATTTTGCAGATGTATCTAGAAGGTGTCTTGGGTGGCTCGAGACTTTTGCACAGCACCGTAGGTGGCGAGCCTGCATATCTAGACTGACAACATCTAGGAGGCGGATGTGATGTGCCAAGACATGCAGCTTGATGATTTTGTTCCCTGTTGAAAGCTCAAAGCTCTTCTAAAACATTCTGTAAGCACAGACTGGAGGCGCTCTTCCTATTTTGTACCTTTTGTGTTTTATTATCCTTTGTTACTGCACCATGTCCATTTTTGTTACGCTCGATTTAATGAATTTATTTTTTTAAGCTTCTGATGGTGTGAATTCTTGAAAAAGATTTTAATCTCAGGGGATTTTCCCAGCTAAAAAAAACAAACAAAACAAAAAGCCAACACCAGCCAACCGCAAACAAGCAAAAAACAACTTACATATCTCTCCAGCTCCAGCAGGGCCGGCCGGTCTGTGCTGCTCTCCTGACTCTGCCACACACAGAAATGATGATTTTATTCAGGTGCACGGATGTAATGTGAGAGCTGATGACAAACTAACAAAATAAAATACTGCTCTTTTAGCTCGATGTTTTACTCTTGGGCTCTAGAATAGCTTTGCATGAGTCACAGCTCAAATAAACTTCATCTTATATTCTGGATGTTCCTGTCATTTAGAGCATCGGCGTCTCGCTGTGACCTTGAAGCCTAGTTCTTTCCTCTGCTTACTTTGGCTGACACGATGTCAAAGAGCACGTCCCTGTTTTTAAATAACACCTCACACGCTGCTTAAATGTCAGAGGCATCAGCAAACCTGCCCAACCTGTCGGAGTCTCTCCAGCTCCACTTTGTTTTGGCTGAGCTGCAGCTCCATCTCCTGCAGCTTCTCCTTCAGAGACACATTCTCCTGCAGCATCTTGAAGTACAGCTGAAGGGAAACACAACACATTAGTGAAGGATTTGCAAGAAAATACAAGTGTGTGTTTGTTTCAGGTGACCAGGTGGAAACAGTTGGTTGAGGTTTCAGTCTGTGGTCCTGGATTTAGTGAGCTAGTAGCTACATTCCAGTTTCAGCCTTGAGGCTGGTTTTCTGGTGTGTGTGGTGAAGGTCGGGTACGTACCGGTCTATAATCAGATGCATCTGACAGCTGACTCCCACTGCAGAGACACATAAAAGAGAGATCCCTCCATGATATCAAAACACATCACAAATCGTATGGACCTTGTTCTCTGAATGCAGGAACACAATCGAGTAAATCAGAGGAGAAACCAAAGAAAGAAAGAGGCAAGTCTTAGATGGTCTGGACTCGTGGATGTAGAGGCAAAGATGGCGCTGCGAAGCAAGAGAAGCAAACCAAAGAGAAGATTCGTGGAAGCGAAGGAGGACAGAGGAGAAGCCAAGTGAACGGACCAGATGATCACTCCAAAAGGGAGCCGCCGAACGAAGGAGGAACGAAGTTTTGCGACACTGCTGCACTCATGATTTGTGCCTTTCAGTGAATTTGTCTGTTTTTAAATGGTTAATAAACAGTGCTGGGTGTACGTGACGTGATCGTTTCTCAGGACAAGCCAGACAAGGTTTAAAGACCGCTCCCCTAACAACAGGTTCTATGGCATGTCTGAAATCACTAAAATATGAAGAAAAGCAAACCCCCACAAATAAACAAGCAAAAAAAAGAAATTATTTTCCATCTGCTTTTCTACTAAGGCGTGCGTCGGTAACCTTCCCTATCAAAAGAGCCATTTTTGCTCCTCCTACCAAACAACGGGAGGAAAAAAGCAGCGCACACGGTGACGGGCGACCAATCATCAAAAAGGGAAAAGAAGCAGAACCAGCAAAAGTCAGGGGAATAAAATGACAAAAGCAGGAAAATGACAGCTTTGTGTAAAATTTCTAAGATCTGACCTCAATATTTATACGCTCTAATCATTTACTCATATTCAGAGCAAGATGCAGATCAACAAGAACAACAAAAAAAAGGTAAAGAAAAGGATGCACATGCACTTCAAATATTAATCTGCTAATTTTAGCGTTCGTTAAAGAGGCAGCAGTGAGGACTTTATTTCAGGTAAAGCTCACTTGACAATCCTGCTGGCTGTGTCACATCACAGTGGCGTAATTTCTTTTATCTCATTTATAATTATTTAGGCGCAGCATCGAGGAATGTGTCACACCGGGCGAATTATTCCCTCCCGCCTCAAACAGGCGCCGCTGTAAAACTAATGAGTCTAGAAAAGATCGTATTCTCTCTGCCTAATCCTCCTCCTAAATGACATCCATCATTTAATCTTGTTCACACTGAACAAATCTGCTCCTGGACGGGTGTGAACGCGTTGTTTGGAGAACCAAAACATTTCAGGATCTCACCAAATCATCAACAATTCAAACCAGCAGAAATGCCAGTTCACAGTCAGAGAATACAGCTCATTACATCTGAAATGCAGACATTTATTTCAGACATCAGGATCAAAAGCGGGAAAAAAAATATAGAGATGCATGAAATAAATGTACAGAAAACAAATTATTTCATTCGCACGTGTGTGAAATAAAAGAAATGCATGACACACAAGAATGAATGAGACTCACAGGGTTGTACTGCTTTTATCATCTGGATGAACGTTGTCCTCGTTCTGCAAAACAAGACATTCACAGTTAAGACTTCAACAACAAATATCCATCTTGTTTCATATAAGTGAGATTCGAATGCAAACATTCACACATTACAGCAGCAGGATGTTTATTTCTTTTATTAAAAACAGTCTGCTTCCCCGAAGCTGCTGTTTCTGACACAACAGGAAGTAGCCCAGATGTGCTCATGACTCGAGGCAGTTGCCTCATTCGCTCACTGCTCTAAACCCTTATCAGCTCGCCTGGTCGTCGCATTTATCTTGAGCTACCGAGCTGCAGGTTTTCGATGCGCTAATACACGATCTATCGCTATCACGCAGTCTCCTCTATTTAAGCGTCTCTGAGCTTTTGTGCTGGAATATCTTGTCTTCAAGACACTCAGGATGGGGCGCACAGTGCCACAAAGACCGTGGCGCACACCTGACGATGTGACGTCAAACTCACATGATGTCTACAGTACAGGATCTAAAATGGCTTTGCTCACTGTTTGTTTATGTCTTGAGTTACACAATGACTCATAAGGTTGCCCTCTCACCAACTTCAGTGCTGTGGAAAACAGGAAGGAAGATTGGGAAATTACTTTATCTGCACCGCTCTCACCTCTTCCCCCGGTTTAACGACGCCGGTGGAGCGTCTTTCCCTCCTCACTCTCCGCCTGTCCTTTGCTTGCAGACGCTTGTCTCCCTCCGGCTCCTCCTGCTTCACCTGTGGGTCTGTGTCTGAAACACAAGGAGGTCAACAGAAAACGCTCGTGAGGCGTGTGGAGTTCAGGCAGAGGCATCGTAGCGATGCATAAACGTAGATTCGTTTCCAAATGAAACTTGGCGCCATAGCCGCCTTATCTTTGCCTCCTGGCTTCATCTCAGATCACTGCACGTCGAGGCTTGTGAGGAATGAGTTCAGACAACACAAACTGCTGGTTTGGGCTTTGAACTGAATGTTCTTGCAACTTAACTTTAAAAACTGATTTTGCTTCATCATATCAGATGGTGAACTGCACCAAAACCCCCCACAAAACACGGGTGGAGCTGAGTGATAAAAGTACGATAAATGGGTCAGATGGTTTCTACCGCAGCTCAATGAGTTTGAGTATGCAGTAGCCGCCCTATCTACCCATAGAAACACAGCACAAGCAGCACTAGCCTTCGCAGTATGTGAGAAACCATCATTTCCTTTAAGACGCTGCCCTTAAGAGCACTCCACCCAAAAGCTGCCTCATGTGTCACTTATATTGTGGGAGTCCTACTGTAAACAGAGGCGATGTAAGACTTCCAGCCACACAAGCAGCAAACGCGTATGGTGGGTTTCGCCATGCTCAGGTAGTTTCCAAGTATTTCACTTTGAGTTTTTTAAGGAGTCTTTAAATATTTTAAAGATATTTTAACCAATAAATCAGGACTCAGCGGTGGGACTGCTGAGTCTGGCTGATTTCCCCTGTAACTCGTTGCGTTCGGTGCACCTCTGTGCTGCTAAATGAACCGCTCCCTGGAAACCCTGTAACATATGGTACAAGCTACACCCTCCCACAGGCTCCAACCTGACCCACTGGATGGCCTTTGAAAAATGTGAAAATTGAAAATAATGACACAAATGTTAGACTGACTGTATTTTTGCCATTACTTTTATTAACTATTGTTATTATTAAATTAAACTGAGAAGCTCCTGCTGTTTCGTTGTTGTTTGTCTTTCCAGTGAATGGGTCCGTGGGTACAAACAAACAAACGTTTTCTGTTAGTTAAAACTATTTTTTTGTGTTGGTTTTATTGTAAACAGGATAGAGTCTGAGTGTTGAGACTTTTTCCTGCAACCTTTAGCACACAGTGCCCACGCTGATGCGCTTCTTTTATTTCCTGCAACACCATTTCTTTATAATGTGTATAAACTGAAATGCATTTCTGCAAATCGCATTTATTTTTCTTAAGCAATTAAATGTGTAACTAAACCTGTTAACACTAAAAGAAGACGACACAAGTTGCAGATGTTTGTATGCAGTAGCTTTACTGGTATGACCTACTTAAGCTCAAACTAGGGTCATACGTGGCCTGCGGTCTAAAATTAGTTTTACACCCTTAACCGAACAGTCGTAGCTGGACTTCTGACCTGATTTTCAGTTTTTCTCAGACTCATATTCATCTTTGACTACAGACTGCATATTAAAGATGGACACAGCCACCGTGATGTCACAGTTGTGAAGTCGCGAGCCTGGCATTTTGAATCTGGGTGTGATCATGGCGACATATCTGACCGTGCCGTACATGCAGGTGCAGAGAACAGACATCCTACTGCAGAATCCGAGCTATTGGTTGCTTCACCTGCATAACACGCATACCTGAATGTTTAAACAATCCTGGGGAGGGACGCCGGCAGGAAAGCAGCAGTTAGAAAAAGATTAATGCTGAAATGTCAGCAAGATTCTTACATTTGAAGTGACAAGTTAACAGCTGTTCTTACACTTTGGGTATTAAATATTCATATGATGATTCTACGTTTAAGTTTTAAAAGTTAACTGATCTGACAGATTAGATGCAATGACTGTATCTGCTGAAAAAGAGGAAGCGAAAGCACTGCCAGAAATATTCAGACAGGACGAGCAGACACAAGTCGGACTCACTAAGAAACTTGTGACTGACCCAATAAAGTCGTCTATGTTAAAGTTTACAGAAGTCAAGTGATAAATGGTTTCATGTTCCCCATACGCTTTCATACAACGTGGCTTCTTTTTACAACCAAATGAGGCGCCCCCTGTTGGCGATTCGTAAAAACACAGGATTAAGTCACGTCCTGTTTCAGGCTGTATACACACCAGCTCCCTCGGTTTTAACAGAACTTGGAAGATAATTCTGACATTGCTGATCGCAGATGTGCCGCACTTCTTTGGTTTAATTCCTTTTTCAACTTTGGTGCTACACAGACACACAACAATAACTTTTATAGTGAAAATTATGAAATTCTTCTGAATTTATCCAGTTTTTGGGTTCTTAGCTGTCTGTGTCACTCACCTCTTTCTGCAGTCGTGATGGTGACGAGGGGGCTGACCGGCTGGATGGTTCGAGGTGAAGAATCGCCAGATTTAGCCACACACTTCTCAGCTTCTTTGAGGTCCGTTAGAGTCACACCCTGCATGCACAGAGCACAAACAAAACCGCCAAGAGGAATTAAAAACATTGCAGTACACTGCTGCTAACTCAGCACTGGTGCAGCAGCGTGCTGCTCTTAAAATCATCCTAGTAAATTATTCACTCTTCCCCAAACTGTGTTCAAATGTTTAATTATCACGGGCGTCTGCATGCTTTTTATAGGGACTGTTAACAAAAAAATAACAATAAACTGAATAGCATGTACTGAATCTGGATAAGAAGTATTACCTGTGTGGGGCGGCGAGTCTGCCGCAACAGCTTAGAGCGAGCTTTCCTCTGAGACTCGGATTCTTCGTCTCTCGCTGGGGCCTGGAATCTAAACACACAAACGACTTCCCTCATCAGACACTTTTCAAAGCATTTTCACTGTTAGTAAAGTGTTTGTTTCTCTTACTTGCGCCTGTCAGCGTTGGGAGCGTTGGGACTATCTGCGGCAGCGTCCTTCGTCTGAGGGGTGGGTTGTACTCGGGCAGTGCGGCTCGCCTTGTCCTGCTCCTTCTCCTCCTCTTGTTTATCTGTTGGTGTCTGGATCACATAGGAGAGAAGAAAAAAGGACAACGGATTATATGTCACCATTTCAGAATCAGATTTATGACCAGAGTGAAAAAATAAAAAACGCTAATATCAGCATGTGTTGAAATGTATTCTTTGTTTTTTTACTTGGCATGCTTATCCTTCATTGGGGGGGGGGACCCAGCCTCAGGTATGAATCAGAGAAACTGCATTCTTTTGCACTCCAGCCTTGCATGCTGCTGCTTGCTCAGCACAAGCTTCAGCTTTGAATAAGTAGTTTCAATAAACTAGTTTTGGGCTCATTTAAAAGCAGTAGCACAACTCTTTACTGCAACATGTTTTATCATATCTGATCACATGCGCTACACACCATTACCTAACACCTGCTGAAAATGAAACATCCTGTAAGATAAACTCAGATTTTTTACCTTGTCGGCCGGAGTGACAGCAGACGTCGCACTCTCTGTATCGGGACTGGAGACAGTTGAGCTTTCTGCACAAAAACAGGAATCGGCATCATTCACTACAATCAGCACACTGATGCTGATTTACAGAGCATGCAGTACTCATGACCAGGGAGGTTTACCGGGGCTGCTCTCTTTCTCCTCGCTCAGGTCCAAGCCTCCTGAAATGCCCCGCTCCTTAGACTGGTCTTGTAAAGTCATCTTTTCTCTGCTGCTCATCCTGCACACCGAGCTCCTGCAGGTACAATAAGGGAGACACAAGTCACGTGGCAATTTGTAACTTTTGCTTTGAAACGAAAGAATTTTTATTTAATTCTGGATAAGAAACAGATGATTATTAACCTCCGCCGCTTGTTTTGTGCATTCGTAGCGTTGGACCCCGGTTGCCTGTCCAATACTGACCTCTCATTAAGCCACTATGAAAGAAAAAGAGAGGCACAATCAAGAAACCCAAACTACCAGATTACATAAATGCACAATATGAGGTAAAGACAAACTTACATTGGCTTGTTTTTGAGATAATTCCTCCAGGAGCTCTGAAACGCTTTCATCAGCAACATCAAATGGGGTCTGACCCTAAAAGTATTCAAGCAAACTGTTAAAGAGGCTGACTAGATGAATTCGATGCAGGAAGATAAGTTTTCTTTATCCGGGACTCACCCCTTTGCTGCGAGCTTCCATATTGCACAGCTGTTCAGCCAGGATGCGACAGGCCTCCCCCTGACCCCAGTGAGCTGCAGCATGGAGGGGTGTCCAGCCATCAAAGTCCACAGCTGACACATCCAGCCCGCACTGACAGAGTATCCTGGAACAGCAAAGGAAGATATAAAGTCAAACTACTGAATAGAAGAAGAGCACAGTCCAGACGAATATCTGCCCTCACTTAAAATCTGATTTTTAAGCTTAATGTCAAAGATCTACAACACAATAAGACAGAAATGTTTACTTCAGGGCCTCGAGGTAGCCTTTGGCTGCAGCCACGTGCAGCGGGGTGGCTCCAGTCTTTGGGTGTCGCACGTCAGCAGGCAGGCCCTCAGTCAGCCACGTGCGGGCGTCTGCCATGATTTGCTCCTCCTCCCGACGTTTAGCTGACTCCACATCCACACCTGAACAAACACACAATGTCAAATTAACGTGTTTCCTGTTTTTTTTTATGAATTTCTGTCTAAAGATTGGAGGACTTGTCATCCTAGCGTCTTAGCTCTAAAGCTAAATCCTCAAGTGTCCAGCCTATAACTTTGAAATTAAGTCTCATTACCATCTAGGATGAACGCCATCCGCATACACGCATCACACATGTACAAAAAAGGCAACCACCGAGAAACAAAGTTTCCAGTTTTTTCACATTTTAGCCAGCACCACTAACAGAAACATGTATGGGCCATAACTGGGCCAAGTCAAGTTTGAATGCAGTTGTAGCTGTTAAAGTTCCATTGATGAGAAATAAGTTGATTAAAGTTTCAGACACACAAACATACAAGTCACCCTCCAATAAAAAGCACAAATCATAACCATTCAACTTTCTCCTTTAAAAGCTGCCACTTTGTACTGTGAAACTCAGCTTCCAGCACTCCTGCTACATGTGGAGCTCTCCCAGGAAAGAAACATCACTGGATCTCCTCCGCTTTGCTGAATAAAAACATTTTAACTTTAGCTTCACTTTGCGGAGCCGAATTTGGTGACTGGGGAAGATGGAGCGTGATGAAAATCATGCTCAGCACTGCACTTCAGATCTTTTGTGGGAAATGTTCTCCCTCTGAGAGTTTCAGAAGAACTAATGCTGTAAGTGTGATAGTAGTGGATGAATTAATAATGTCAGGAGAGCTTAATTGATGAAAATGCTTCTGGTTGCGCTCCTGACCTGATGCACTGACTTATTTTTTCTGAAGACCCCTGTTTGGTCACTGGATTGTAGCTGCAGAAACAACATCTGTGACCAGCAACATTCCTTAACATGAAGATGAGGTCACCTCCAGCCCGTTGATGGAGATTACCTTAGTTGTCAACATGGTGCTACTCAGTACATAAACTGTCACAAAATGTATGCAGCACATGCCACGCAAAATCCTGATCACAAAGCTCACTAATGGCACCTGCTGCATGCACATGACCGTGTCTCACACTGTTTGGATGCAAAAGGAACAGCTCCAGAACTTTGATTGCACAAAGAAACGCCTTCCAACTACACACAGAAAAAGACTTACCGTGTCTCCGAGTGTAACTCTGAAGTAGGGACTCAGTGGTTTCATCCAGAGCAATGTCCGCAGGAACATCACCATCACAGTTCACAGCAGTGAGAGAAGCACCTTCCTGCAGGAGGAACCTGACAAAACAAACATGGAGGTAGAGACGATTCATTTAACCTCCGAAGGCCAACACAATGACCTTTAAACAGACGACTTCTGGTCATGTTATCGGTGTTTGTGGCGCATGCACATTGGAACAAAACACTTAGTCACTGAAATGACACTGAAATGATAAAATGGAAAAAAGTTTTCTTTCTCTAAATGTGAGCTGTGTGTGTGCTGGCACAGCCCACTCATGCTTCATCCGCCAAACATGATAACAATGTTTGTATTGTTGACTGCAGAAAGACTGGCACTGAAGCTACACACACACAGAAGCAAAGCTGCTGTGTTCTGCTATTGTACACACTCTGTGATGTCAGCGTGGCCGCAGGAGGCAGCAACATGTAGCGCCGTCCATCCCTCATTGTCAACCTGGTTCACACTGGCACCCAGCTCCAAAAGGAAGGTCACAATTTCTATGCTGCCGTCTATGCAGGCCTGTGTCAGAGGAGAGAAAAAAAAAAATTACGAAACTGCACAATTTTTTATTCACGAGCCAATAAAACCTCAGGGGGAGAAACTGCTTCACCTGGTGTAGAGCGGTGATCCCGTCTGCATTGGAGCAGTTAATAATTGCTGCTGTATCCTCGCCATTCCTTCTTTTAGTCTGTTTGGCCTCCTCCAAAATCACCTTGGCCTCCTCCGTGTCTCCGCTGGCACAGGCTGCGAGAAACTCAGCAGCAATATCAAATTTCACCTTTTTCCTGAAAACAGAGGAGACAGGCAGCTGCATGAATTCACTATTCAGCTCTTATACACACCATACAGACCAAACACACAATGAAATACACGCTGTAAGGGAAACTATGATCGTTTCAAGTAAACCGAAATGTGTAGGTGCAAACTGAAAAATGAAAGTTTTGATGTAGAACTGAATGAATGTAACTGAACACTGCAACAAAAGAGACCTCAACAACTGAGCTAGGTGGTGTATACACAGTGCACTGATCAACAGAAGGACACCACCTCTGTGAAACAAAATGTAGTGGGTGTTGATTGTACCGAGCTTTCTCATCAGGCCAAAATAAACTGTAAACTGTGCTGCTACTGTTATGGATTTGTGACTGGCTATATAAGCCATACGCAGCAACTTAAAACTGATGGCTTGTTGGGCCGATGCAGCTGGGAGTTTTTGATTTTTTACAATTTTACGATCTACAAGAACTAAAAGAGTTGATTGAATGACAAGGTATGTCATAATAAATGTGCGGAAGGGGCGAATATAGTGAAATTCTCACAGTGACGCATCTATAAAAATTTACAACCAAACCCAACAGAATACAAGTCAGTTGTATATTTTCAGGACCCGCGCAAACCCCCACAGACCCTACAACTTATCCCTCACATCCTTGTAAGACTAACAGAGAAATACCCACTGAAAAACTTCCACAAGTTTTCTTGGGGACTATTTTCAGGTGCGTATGAATAAAGTTATTGTCTGTATAGGCTTTTAGTCATCCAGATCAGGGTCATCTAAGGAACTTGGAAAGAAAAGCGACTGGACTTCTTAAAGTTTCTTGAGAATGTTTCATCTCTCATCCGACAAGTGTCTTCAGTTCTACAACACACAGCTGTAGGTCAAAACTGTGACACCTGATGGAGAGAAATAATCCTTTCTGATCTTGCATCACCGCTAAATCATTAATGGGAAACGCTGCAACTTGGGATGTGTTTTGTCTTACTACTTTATTTAATCTACGGTCTCTGTTATGTATTGCGGTATATCACAGATCTAATAATGTTTTATCAGAAACATTGTAACTAAACATCCTCCCCGCCAAATTTTTGATCCTTTTTCTCCAGGATCTTTTGACAATGGCAACACATTTGTATTATATCAGCCTTAATTTGTTAAACAAATGTGCCTTCAATAAACTGGCAAAGGCCTTTTTGTGTCTGTCATCATAAATACTGACCTTTGTTTCCATCGTCAATATTCATAATGTTGCATCATCTCAGACGGACAACTAGGCAATAACTACTCAAATACTATGATTAGCATTAGGCTCTTTAACTTGAAACTGGCTCATTAAAGGTCGTCTGGATAAAAACAACCACTGCAAATCGTATAAGTTATAGCAGGCTGGAAAACAACGAAAGGAATTATGATATATACGCTTTAAAATAGGAGATTTTAGACCATCTCAGACCAGCAGTGGTGGGACTGATGGAAATAAAAACCTTCACCTAAGACACTTGGCTAGCTAGCTACCGCTCACAGCAAATTCCGGCCTCTGAAAGTATGCATGGCAACAAATAAACATTAAAATGTTAAATAAAGGACTGTACAGCGGGCGTGTTTTCTGCTGTGGTGTGATTCTATTATTTAGCCCATCTACAGCCCAAACCCCCGCACAGCATTCCTCCCTCAGCCTATCGTCAGATGTTGGAGCTAAGCTAGCAGGCTGTTAGCCGGTTTGACAGGAGATGTTTCCTGACCGTCGCCTCTCGTCTCCTCCCCCGGATAGCGGCTGGTCCTTCGGCGGGTCGTCGAGCTCGGCCTCGGGCTCCCCTCCTCCGTTCCCGGCATCGCCCCGCCGCCTCAGCCTCAGCCTGGGCACATCTGAGGCTCTGTCGGTGGAGGAGCCGGCCCAGCGCTTCAGCTGCTCCTGCCGCTTGGTCCTCGCGTCTCCCATTTATGCGTCCGCGGAGGACCGTGTTTTTAAAAATAAAACACACACAGAGGCAACAGCGGCGGACACTCCCTCCATGTGTATGCTTTCACTTCCTGGTTCTCTAGCTCCGGGCTCCGTTCTGTGTAGTAGAATGAGCGTTGGCTCGTGCCCGCGGGCACAAGGAACGCGCAGAGCTGTGCAGGCCTGCCCCCGTGACGTCACCACCGCTGGTTTCGTTTGCAGCAGGCCCTGAAAAGGAAATACAGAAATAGTTTTAATGCTTGGGTACTGTGCAAAGCTGCTGCTGCACTTCCTGACATTGTGCTTTCTCATAGTCCGTTTTAGCCTAATGCTTACTTAATAGTGAGAGGACAAATACTAGAAGCGCTAGAAACACTATGCACGTCATAATTCACACCATCTCAGTTCTATTTAAAAAGCACCAGTTTGTAAAAAGCCACCTCAAAACACTCTTTCCAGCAATGTTAGGACCCAATCAGCCATCCCCTATGAGCAAGCACTCTGTGATGATCGGAAGGAAAAAGTCTCTTTTAACAGGAAGAGACCTTTCGTATAACCAGGCTCAAAAAGGAGTTCATAGAGACAAAAACACAAGAACAAAATACAGAAATTACATACAAACACAGAGGAAGTAAAAAGAGGTGAGTGGAGAAGAAATAGAAATCTTGGCTAGCCCCCCCCCAACTATGAGCTTTATGTAAAGATTTAAGCCTGATTTTAAATTAGAGAGGCCCTGAATTCAAACTGGGACCACAGTAGAGGGGTCTGATAGCTGAAGGCTCTGCATTTTACGCTCTCTACTTTTAGAAACTCTAGAAAACAGAAGTAAGCCTACACTTTGAAAAGTGAAGGCAAGGCAAGGCAAGTTTATTTATATAGCACAATTCAACAACAAGGTGATTCAAAGTGCTTTACAGAGACATTAAAAAACAAAAACAAATAAAAAGCATGATTTAAAATTGATTTAAAAAACAGTAGATAAAATTAGAACAGTAGATAAAATCAGTAGTTAAAATGTAAGTTTTGAAATTTAAACTTAAAAGTGTGGATTTGGTGTTTTATTCAAATACAGCTGAGAACAGGTGAGTCTTC
>NW_005187476.1:25988-27228 GCF_000239375.1 Pundamilia nyererei | reverse complement strand
AAAAAAATCAGCATAAAAATCAATAAAAAATAAAATCAAAAATAAATATCAATAAAAGAAGCACAGCAAATCAATAAAAGAAGCAAAGCATTTAAAGAGCAAAGAGAGGAAGCGTCCACACTCACAAAAGGGGAGGAGTTACTGCACAAAAGGGGGAGGAGTTATGACCAACAGAGTCCTGTTAGATCTTTAAGATATGATGTGGTCTGATCATTCATGGCTTTCTGGTGTATTCAGGCAGTAGAGTCCACAGTGTTCAGGCAAGGTATCATTTGCTGTCAGTACAGGTGTTCCACAAGTATCGCTTCTCACTTTTATTTACCATATAAGCACTTTTATCACTGCCACCCTAAACTCTGATGATACGGTTTCATATATCACTAGCTCTTCCCTTGATCTGGCCTTTTTTTAACCAAATAGATCATACACACATTTAAAACAAGCACAATAAAAGAGACAACAGTGCAACGGTTGGGAAAGGAAAAAGATGAAAAAATCCAAATAGAATAAGTATATTACAACATGGTCTTAGGTTCTAAGCATGATGAAAGATACACTTAATTGTTGTTAAGGTGACATAGTTGAGGTAAATTGCGCAATCCTATGCCCCCCAACATTCCCCAAAATGTTGCATGGAGTGCTCTTTTGACCGCATGTTGTCTGTTCACAGCAAAATCTTCCAAATGCAAGAACCACACGTCAAATCAAGTCCAGGCCTTTTATCTTACGCCACGAGACCTCCGACGTGTTGATATGAAAACGACTATGCACATTTGGAGGTACTAAATTGTTATGGAATCAGCTGTTCCAGGTCAAATCATGGAGAGTTGATTGGAGTAGGTACTAATGGAAAAGGGTCTATAGAGTCCCAAACATAAGCAATAGGGTAGGATTCTCTTGCAAAGAGAAATGAAACCAACAAAACCAAGGCCACTACAGCCTCCTAAAGCTTTACTAGCAATATAAGATAACTCTCACCCCTCCATACCCCCTGCTCCCCCCCACCACTGGTCCTGCAACTGATGAAGGAAAAAAAATAACATAAAATAAAAGTGGTGCAGATATGTGCATGTATGTGTACTTGTTGTGTGCAGGCAGGAGTGGTGGTAAGGAGGACCGAATGTGAGGGAAACACAGTTGGGACAAATAAGGGCTGACGAGACAAGGGAA
Organism: Pundamilia nyererei; assembly: GCF_000239375.1. NCBI lineage: Eukaryota > Metazoa > Chordata > Actinopteri > Cichliformes > Cichlidae > Pundamilia > Pundamilia nyererei. Next base: position 26,058 of record NW_005187476.1, on the reverse strand, counting down.
GCAAAACCGGATACATTAACATGAGACACGGACTTTCAAAGTAAAACAGGAAACATAACACAGAAACGCT
>NW_005187476.1:16219-25244 GCF_000239375.1 Pundamilia nyererei | reverse complement strand
TCTTTAACAAGGAAACTCATGATGCTGGGTTTCAGTTTTGCAACTTCCTGTTTTATTTTTGTAATTCTTAATGAAATTACACTGTGGTAACCTTCACCTTCCTTTTGGATTAATCACTTACACTGAGTAACCCCCCCTGTGTTGTCTCTCATACCTGTTTCCAATAAGAGATCAGCCTCTTAATGAGAGAACAACCTTCAGCTTTTTTGATCTGTGGCCTTAATAAACACTTTTCTAAGTGTTTCTAAGAGCCTTTCACAGAGTCAGTCACTAGTTTTAGGCCATATTGAATAAAGATAAAGTCCATTTTGTAAACTCTCACTCTAAGAGTCAGAAAAGACATTTAAACTGAATGTATGTACCATGGTCACATATACACACACCAGTGTTGTTAACCACTATTCACGAGTTTATGCAGAAAGTTCACAGCCATGGATGTGAAAATGACAAAAGACAAAGATGTGGGGTCAAATTTTCTTTCTTCTTCTTCTTCTTTTTTTTGTAAATAACATACACAAATCTTTACAATGATAAAAGACGTTGTAGATTCTCAATCCAGTCAGGGACCACAGAATTGTGCAAGCCCTGTAAGAGGAAATTCAGAAACAGTTCAATGCTTTGTCTAACAACTGCACTTCTAGGGAGTAACAGCTACACAATTGTGAGGTTAAAAATGGCTCTATGATTAGAAGACACTTGGGAGATTTCTGGGAAAACAGCAGGTCTCCTTTTCCCGGTCTTTACAAACACTTCAGCAAAAAAAAATTATTATTTTTTACCTCCATCTAATCAAAACTGCAAATCTGAGAGTGAATAAGAGCCTTGTAAGAAGTTACAAAGTTCTTTCCAAGGCACGGAATAGAAAGATCATAAAATTAGGAATAAGAACAAACAATACAGTTTAACATGCAAGCTTGGAAACAAATTTTTTTAAAAAGCGTAAAAAGAAATAAAGCAGATTAGTAAAATAAACCAAATCTTTCCCTTTTAGTTTACAGCTCCCTCAGAAATACATAAAACATCTCTGGCCAAGGTCATCAAGCTTTAAGGAGGATCTTATGCACCCGAGGGGTCAAAATCTGATCTGTTTTTAATTATTATATAAATTCTTCATCTTGTTAAAGTCTTCTTGAGATTTAAAATGTCTTTTTAAAACAGACCACTTCTAATCATAAACCATCACAAATGTAGCTTCACAGATGACAAACATGTAAACATACGGTAACTTTAAGAGCAGTCACAAGACCAAGAGGATTACAAACCCAATTCCAAAAAAGTTGTATAATGTGGACGTGATAAATCTAAATAGAAAAAATGCAATTGTTTAGCCAGGCTGGCATAGAGTCAGAGCCTTGTTGAGGCAAGCACTCATTTAACCTTAACTAGCAATGACTCCATGAATAACCTTTACCCTTTACAAGTGGTCCACGTTGCTAAGTGGCTCTTTCCACTGATTGCTTTTATTTTTATACATCTCTGTTTGGGCCGGTTCCTGCAGACGCACACCTGCATGTCCAAAGAGGATAATGAGGTTTTTGCTCTCACAGCATTTTAAAAATGTTCATTCTGTTGAAACTCTGCATTAGTATCCAGCTCTGACAATTTCACTTCCTTCTTTTTTCAGGAAAACAAGGTGTGGTATAGTTAAACTTTTTCTCTTTTTTAGTCCATTTTGGCTGGAAGCATGCAGATTTAAAGGAACCAGTCCAAGCAGAGATAAAACATATTCCAAGTTTTACCTTGGAAACCAGTTCTTTAATGTGTGAATGACAAATTCTGATTAATACAGCGTGTGCCATGTTCCCGCACTGGTTGGCCTCATTTTCTTACGGTCTCTGAGTCTAGGAAGGAGCCCCGGGGTTCCCACTCCTTGGCCCTGTGTCTCTTCAGAGTGGTAATCAGTCCCTAGTGGGTTTCCTGTGCTGTTCTAAGCGCTCTAGTTGAGTGTTCTTGTCTCTCTGGTTTCTGGTGTTTCATGAGTTTCTGAAAAGCAGTTCAGGCCTCAGAATCTTTTATCTGTCCCTGTTGAGCAAGTCATTTCCTGTTGAACCCTCCAGGGGGTGACTCGCGTGCCTGCCCATCCTCCTATTACCCTCATCTACCACCCCAAAGCAAACCAGTGACTCTGTATAATCATCCTTCCCACACATCTCCAGGTGAGGAACCTCGCTCACCTTGCATGACTCGCCTTGTGGATTCTTTAATAGTCTCACCTGGTCTAACCAAACTCTGCTCTCTCCTGGTGAGATCTCCCTCCATCCTGTCCAATCTCCCAGCTGTCCTCGCTGACATCCCCTCCTGTGCTTTTTTTCCTTGAGCTAAAGAAACTGTTGAACCGTATCACTGGAAAGGGGCTCAAACTAACTTCTCTTTGGCTCTTAAAAACCAAAAAAACCAAAAACATGTTCTGTTCAATGTTATTGAAATGCTAGAATTACTAGAAGTCGAATAATGCTTAATCTATTTTAATCACAATAGGACCAGGTGACTCATTCACTGAATCTGTAACCTGTAATATTTTATTAACACACTAAAAAGTCTCGGCGTGTTTTTCGGATGTATTGGCTGAAAACTTTGAATTTATCGCAGGTCGTTTTTACAAATAAGCAGCCTGACCTCAGCAACCTTTAAATCAGACGTGGTCAAAAGGATCATTGTGAAAGCCTGCAGTGTTAACTCTTGTAAACATTCCAACATGGACTTGGGGTCAAATTCCATGTTAACATTTTTCCAGTGGCTCTCTGTGCTCAGCACTTCTACTTTGGCTAATAGAGAAGGAGACGTAAGTAAATATTTTATTTACTTTTATCGCACTGTTCCAATCATAAAACAGACTTTGAATATGCAGTGATTGTAATTATCCTTCTGCTCAACATGTTTTTGTGAAAGTTGGATTGAAGGAATGATAATGTTAAAAAAACATGTTTTAAAGCATTTAAATGTGAATTAAAACTGTACATTTAGTGTTTTAATAAAATCTGGTTAATAAGGACGTTTTACTTTTGATCATTACTGTTTTACTTAATGTTTTAAATTAACATTTTACTGTTTTATTGGATTGAGTTACACTTTAGAATTCATTTTAGTACTTGTACTGTTTTATTATTTATCATTTCTTATTTTAATGTTGTCTTATTGTATCCCTGTTTTGGTTCTTTCTGGAGATGTTCCTGTTTAAATTTGTTTACTTGAAAAACTCTTTATATAATTTTTTATATGACAAAATTTGTCATGGACAGGGAGCAACTAAAACCTAGACTGGGAAAAACTAATGAACAAACCTGAAAACATAAGGACATGGAGAATAGCGAGCAGAGAGCCGCGGAGGTTTACCAAATTACACAGACGAGCTGACAACAATCAAATAGACAGGCACACACTATAAATACACACAAGGTAACGAGGGACTGACACGCCAAAGGGGAACACAGCTGAACCTAATTAGACACGACGAGACACAGACCTTCAAAGTAAAACAGGAAATTCACAAACTGTTCAACACAAACTCGGGGACACAAACAGAGCACAGGGGGGGAGAACACATTTAGGAATAATAAAACACTAAAAATACAAGAACTAAACGCTAAGAACTAATACAAAATCAGGAGAAACTAGAAAATAATAACAATAAACTCAAAACGCTGGGTCAGCGACCCAGAACCGTGACAATATTAACAAAAACATTTCCATAGAAGTTTTATTTCTTCTCTTTGTATATATTTTCTGCTTACTTGTAAACCCATCTGTTAGTGAGAGCCACTACAGTCACAATAAGAGGATATTCTCACCTGCAGTAATTCATATTTAGCAGTTCAGCTCTGTTCAGGGTCCTAAATCATTAATGCTATCATCTAACATAAGTTTAGGATGTGGCAGTAAGATCATCTGATCTCCCAGAATTCAGTTTAAACTTGAATCCATGCCTTCCTTAAACTAATATTTGTTTGATTAATGTGTCCGCTGGCTTCAAATCAACTTGATAAAACTTTTTTTGTAATCGTGGGTGCAGCTTTCATCTTGTTTCAAACGTCCGTGAGACTCATTGGTTCTGAACTTTGACCTGACTTTTTCTTTGTCTTTTTTTTTAGTTTTAGTTTTGAATCCTGAACCAAGATTACAAAAGATTACAAGATTACACAACACAACACGTTTCCTTTCAGTGATGAAAGAGCACTTCTTGTTTTTCACTGCCATGCCTCAGCCAGAGATATATGTTAAAATCATATGAATGTCTGAGTGTCTTTTGAATGACAAAATTGTTCACGTGCACAGGAATCAGGCAAATGCACATGTCCTGAATCAATTTACTTGTGTTTATATAATGCCAATCTCCAGATTCCAGATGCTTTATTTTGAAAGGCTGCGAACACTACTCAGTGATAGTGGGGAGGAAGAACGGCCCACTATTTAACAGGACAAAACTGTCAGAAAAACCACCCGTTTTTCATCTGTAGAAAATCAGATTGAACGTGTAGAAGTGGATTAAACTAACAGCATGAGTAATACAGTGTATCACACAGGGATCTTTTGCTGTAGATTTCACCATATCTCTCTTCCCCTCACTCCTTCCCCCTCCTCTGCCCTTTGTTCTGAACCTTTTCAGAGCAAATTACCTCACTGAGCTGAGGACTAAGATCGTCCCGCCTCCCCCGAGAAAAACACATTTCCTCTTCTCCACTTCTAGAATTAGTGTCTCAATTTCACATCATAAATAGCACTTAAATGAAGTTGTTACTTTAATTATATACCTATGTCCACCTGAAAGCAAAAATGTGACGATGGTAGAGAGAAAGAACTCCCATATAACAGGAAGAGGCCAACACCAGGGAGGGGCAGCCATGTGCTGCATACAAAGAGAGAAGGACGCAAACTTCAGGAGCGTGAACGCAAAAGTTAATGACATTTAGTGAAAGTGTACAAATCCATGACGAGTATAAAGAGGGTAATAGAGGAAAATGCGCACTGCACCATGGGAAGTCTTACAGTAGTCTGAGCCTATATCAGGATAATAACACTGAGCCCAAACTCGACCTCTGTCAAAAAGTAAAGATTTAAGGCCGATTTAAATCCTGTCCTGAATCAAAACTGAGAGCTGGTTGCACAGGAGGAGGGCCCGAGGAAGAAGCACAGTGTGAGAGTGAAGCACTCTACTGTCATATGAAGTATTTAAGCTATGATGTGGCCTGATTGTAGAACTTTGTGTGAAAGATGAAGCATTTTAATTAAGTTCTGAATTTAATAGACATCCAGTGAAAAGAAGCTAATATCAGACAAATACAATCTCTCCACAGTGAAACTCACTGTGGACTTTCAGGGTTGAGTTAAAGTTTTAGGGTTAGAGCAGAAATAACAAATAATATTTGCTTGTTTTTTTAAGCATCACCTGTTTCCTGATTATTTTTTTGTGTGTGCAAATTAAAGAAGGCAGAATTCCACAATGGCTGAGATAAAAACTCACACAGCTTTACAAATAAGATGGAAATGATGTTTATGAAAATGTACGCCTGTGTATATACACACAGTGTCAGTCATTGATCTTCACTTTTGTATGTGCCACTAGATTTCTGTTCCTTGAGGTTTTCACAGGCACTATTCTCTTTCTAAGTGTTTTTGATGGCAATATAAAGATTAATATCCACTATTTGTGATTTTCTATAATTCCTTCACTACCATTCTTTACTAGAAAGAAAAAGGAACAAGATTTAGATTGTCTCCATGCTCAGAATTGACTCAAATCATTCATTCATATTGTCATTAAAGGACAAGAAAGCACTTTGACTTTTTGACTTATGATCAGCTTTCATTTCTCATTTTCATGTCAACGTTCCCAGCAACTAAAGTTTCTCATCACTTTCTTTTCTCTCATTTGTAGTATGTCTCCACCATGCCAACACCCGGCTGTGCACTCAGTCCCACACCACACCCTGACCCGGCTGGCACGGGAGTGGCTGGCAGAGGACACGCCAAACTTTGATCCTGCAGGAGTGTGTGTGGGCTCACGGGAAGTGGAAGCAAGGTTGTTGTGTAAAACTCCACACAGCATCCTAGCTGGGTGTCCATTCTTCACAGCAGTGTTCACTGAAGTGGGCTGTACAGTGGACTGGATTTACCAGGAAGGAGCTGAGATCGGTAGGCATTGCATAGTTCCTTCCATAGCAGTAAAATACAAGAAAAGTTCTGTGAATTTGTGTTTGTGACCTTTGCAGTAGCAAAGAACTTCACATGAGTCAGATAGCAGATAATGAATGGAAATGTATCATGTATTCTATGGGCCTTCAGAAGCCAGTTTAACATCTAACAGAAAAGGTGTAAAACCACATAAAGCTAACTTGCTGCCGCCTCTATTGCCCCACTTGTTACTTTTAGAGACTTTCTGGCCCCTGAAGCTCTGATGATTCAATGGTTGAAGGTCTGAGGGAGAAAAAACCCCTGATAATGAGAAAGTCCCAGGAAACTTAAAGTTGACGTAGGTGTAGAAGACATGACTATTTACTGTCATGGGTGGGTGTGAAACATTCAGCACTATCGAGTGTGTTTGAGTTTTTTGGAGGGTTCTTTTTCTGCTCATTCCCAGCTCCATATATATTTTTTTTACTGGGCACCAGAGTAGCTTTGCATGATTCACAGTTCAAAATAATCCTTATTTGTTCTACACTGGGTCTTGGTGTGACCTCTCAGCTCATCCAGTCTGAAACAAGCTATTTAACCCATCCCCGCTTAAGACAACTTTCCTCTGATTGGCTGATGTTTAAACAGAAAGTTTGAACAGCAGGTGGGTGATGTTTCTGTGCTCATCTCCAGCCGTTTGATTGAAACACTGATATTAGATCATTACTCTCTTTGACTTCAAAAGAACAAAGAGTTAAAAAAAGATAGGTAAGGTTGAGTCACCAGCCGTCAGCTCACACAGAATAATTGTTCATACTCTGACATAATCATCATCTGAAAGTTTGGCCATGTTTAATATGAACAACAGTAAATATATAACAGAAAATAATTTAACTGAATAGAATAATAGTTTAATTGTCCCACAAGAGGAAATTTGGTTGTAACACATATACAAACAGAACAGGACACAGAACAGAAACACACACAATTTTTACATATTTACATCATGGAGAATAGTTACCAAAACAGAGTTCTGTACAGTTTTTATAATTGGAGTACAGATAAATGGCAAACCCAGGTTGTAGAGTGCAAACAGAGAGCTGTATCACATACACACTAAAATGTGGGCATACAGTATACCTGAAGCAAAATCCCAAAATATTTCCAAGTAACTAGAGAACTATCTTTGGTAGGAAAACAACAATGGAGCCAAAAGGCAAAACACAACACTAAAAGAAGATTAATAGCATAACGACATATCTGCTGAAAGTATAGGAACAGGAAATGACATCAACCACTCAACAGGGAACGAATAAATGTTTTTTTTTCCATAAAGTGAAAATTCAGTTTTCTTCTTGTAAATTACTCTCAAAGTAAATTACAGACTTTTATTCAGATCCGTTTTTATATTACCTGCTTTTATCCACAGGTGAAGATGCTGTCACCCTGACGGCTGTGGTGAGGGGCCCGGCAAACTCCCTCCTCCTCGGGGAACGACCGGCTCTTAACTGCCTGGCACGGGCATCGGGCATTGCCACCCGCTGCTCTCAGCTCCAGGCTATTGCAAAGGCACACGGCTGGCACGGGGAGGTGGCTGGCACGCGTAAGACTACTCCGGGCTTTCGTCTGGTGGAGAAATATGCCATGTTGGTTGGCGGCGTGTCCATGCACAGACAAGATTTGAGTGGGATGGTGATGTTAAAGGACAATCATGTGTGGGCATCGGGAAGTATCACAGAGGTGGGCATCACAGATCAGTACATAAAATGTAAGTAATCTAAACTCCAGCATAAAGTTCAGCAGACTGAAAGTAATGTCTTTGATAACGATGGATCCTGAATTTTGAAGACCTGATTCAAAAGCCTCAAAAACTATCAACAAGAGACAGCAGGGCTTCATGAAACGTCTATAGGCTGTATATAAAAGAGCCACCATGATATCACCCAGTGGTTTCTGGGACCTGAAGATTCAGGTTTGTTTGGGGTTATCTTTATTTTACTCTATTTGTTTATAAAATTGATGAAAATAAGAAAATTTAAAAAATAATAATCATGTTTTCAGTTTCAGACCATAAAACCAGGAAAGTGTTATCTGAGGTGATAAAATGATTATTTCTTAATAGACTTGTATACCGTCTGATTTATTTTTGCAACCAGAGTTCCTGCCCCTGCCAGCTTTAGAAAGAATGCATCCATCCAAAAGCTACTCCTATAGTTTTGAAAAGGTTTTGAGAATCAATATTTTCAATACTGCTGCACTGTTTCTAATGAAATATTTTGATTTTCTGTGCCCTCCTTGCTCCTCTTCCTCACATTCTTTGCCTGTCTTCACTGTAAGTATACAATGAAGGCAAAAACACCCCATAGATTTGTTTTGTAAATTTACAGTTACCTCAGGGAACTTTATATCAACAACAAACCTCAGACAGCCTGCACATTAAAAACCAAAAGCTTGAGGTAACGGTTTTGACTGTCAAAGGGGCATGTTTCTGTTTGCAACATCCAAACAGAAGCAGGATTACATGTAGACATGTTTTCTTTTGTTTTTGATGCCGTCTGTCATGTGTTGGCAGAGAGGGGACTCAATGCAGGAGACCGAAGCAGGCAAAAATACATGAGAAGGAAGGGTTTGGGTTTTTTTTTTTTTTGCTGTTACCGAAATTCAACAATAAATAAACCCTGAAAGAGGAAGCAAAACAAGAATACATCACAAGAAGTGTGAGTTATAACAGAAGCAGAAGACTGAGGAAAAATGACGAAAGCAGCGACTGGCAGTATCAGTCTGCATACAGTGGGGCAAAAAAGTATTTAGTCAGCCATCGATTGTGCAAGTTCCACCACCTAAAATGATGACAGAGGTCAGTAATTTGCACCAGAGGTACACTTCAACTGTGAGAGACAGAATGTGAAAAAAAAAA
>NW_005187476.1:12657-14931 GCF_000239375.1 Pundamilia nyererei | reverse complement strand
AATTCATGGATTTTTTTTTCACATTCTGTCTCTCACAGTTGAAGTGTACCTCTGGTGCAAATTACTGACCTCTGTCATCATTTTAAGTGGGGGAACTTGACTAAATACTTTTTTGCCCCACTGTACCTGTGTTTGCATTTTGTTTCTAAGGTGATATTTGAGAGGATGCTACGTCTAGGCAAAAGAAATATTCCTGAGTTGAATTTTTAGATTAATCTATGTAACACTCTGTTCAGTTTTTATGGGATTTTAAGCCTTAACATAATTTTTTAACATAGTTTTACAAAAGTTGTGAAATTATTTTATTTTAAAACACTGGGATTCACAAGCGGTCATGAGATTACCGAAAGCAGTCATCCCCTTTGCACAGGAAAGCAAAGAGGAAGCTTGTCTGTTTTACGTTCCTTTATCTAGATTCTGTAGCTCAGGCCTCACAGCTCTCATCAGGTCAGCTGTGCTCACTAAAAAGCAGACAAACACAAACGCACAACCCCGTTTGCTCCCCAGGCGGTGAAAGCTGCCCGCTCGGTGTGCGGCTTCAGCAGTAAGATTGAGGTGGAGTGTCGTTCAGCAGAGGAGGGCAGGGAGGCAGCCAGAGCGGGAGCAGACGTCATCATGCTGGACAACTTTCAACCTCAGGTGGCGAATATTATAGAAACACGAACCCAGGGTGATTGTTGTTTTTGTTCCATGGTTACACTTCTCCTCTTTCACCTGCAGGAGCTCCGAGTCACAGCTCAGGCACTGAAGGAGGAGTTCTCTGCTCTTCTGATAGAAGCCAGTGGAGGAGTCACGCCAGAAAACGTAGCTCTGTATCTCTCCTCACATGTGGACATAGTTTCTCTGGGCTGCATAACGCAGGGCTGCCCAGTGGTGGACTTTTCACTCAAGGTTCAAAAGCCTGATGCTTGATTAAACAGGATGTTTAATCAACCGCAAATTGATTGATAAAAAAATCACCAATAAAACATTTCTAATAATATGCCAGACTGTGGAAAATGTGATTGTTGTGTTAACACATTAATACTTTCCAAGAAAGACTGCATTTAAAGTCGTCTGCGTTTGAGGCATCTTGTTTGCTTACTCTTTATTTCTCTGTGGTAAGGATCAGCGTTGAGCCTAAAATTATGTTGCACTCTGCACAGTGTTGTAGGCCAAAGGAAAAGTCTTTCAGATCTCAAATACAATATGTCTGATTTTTTTTTTGATTTTTTTTTTATATTTCCTGTATTGCATTAATGCAATACAGGAAATATTACAGCCCAACTGTTACATTCATTACCCCAAATTTCTCAGAGAACCAAAGAGCAACAGAACTTTGTTAAAGTCCAGAATATTATATCCCTAACAGTAGAAACAGTAGAAACAGTAGAAGCCAAAGGAACTGCGCCATGAATGCAGGATAAAGATGAATGAAACTGTTTGAAGTTAAGAAGCAGTAAGATGGATTCTCCTTGCACGCTTAATAGTGCTGAGTGGTAGAAGTAAAGACAAAAGTCTCCTAAATGCCAGGCAGTAGACCAGACCACCGAGAGACAAGTTTCAAATTCAAATTCAAATTTTATTTGTCACACACACAACCACACACAGTATGACATGAGGTGAAATGCTTGTACCTGTGCAATGCAATGCCCGACCATTAAATGACAGTGGTTTTACAGTATTTACAATTTACAGGTTACACAAAATTTACAGATTTAACTTAGAAATTCACAGTAAAAAAAATGTGCAAATAGCAGAAAGAGATTATAAATTATAGGAAGTGTGCATGAAGAAAAACCAGAGTGCGTGTGGTGATGTGATGTGTGTGGGAGAGTCCAGTCCTACACCTGGTTCAGGGCCCGAATAGCCTGCTGTTCCCAAACCAGGTGGAGATGTTTCCCGTCAGGACGCTCTCGATGGTGCAGGAGTAAAAGTAAAAGTTCTTGAGCACCTTCAGTGGCAGATGGAAGTCTCTAAGTCTTCTGAGGAAGAAGAGACGCTGACGGGCTTTCTTAACCAGGGTGTTGATGTGACAGGACCATGACAGGTCCTGAGTGATGTGGACACCCAGGTATCGGAAACTGTCCACTCTCTCCACTGGCGTGCCACTGATGATGAGGGGTTTGTAATTCCTCGCCTGCTTTGTAGTGAAGTCCACGATCAGCTCCTTAGATTGCTGACGTTTAGGAGGAGGTTATTCTCCTGGCACCAGGTCTCCAGGTTCCTAATCTCCTCCAGGTAGGCCGTCTCGATGTTGTCGGAGATCAGGCCCACAACAGCAGTGTCGTCAGC
>NW_005187476.1:6485-12410 GCF_000239375.1 Pundamilia nyererei | reverse complement strand
TTATTGTGTTGAATGCTGAACTGTAGTCCACGAACAGCATCCTAACATAATTCCCTCTGCCAGTGTCCAGGTGACTCAGGGATGTGTGGAGCAGGTGAGATGTGGCGTTGTCTGTGGAACGATTAGTCCGGTAAGCAAACTGAAATGAGTCGATGGTGGCAGGAAGTGAAGAAGACGTTTGTTTTGCATCTCGTCGTTAGCACAAGAGCGTTTGGATGCTATTATAATACTTAATATCATATGATTATATTTACAAAGATGCACTCAGAAGGACCAGTTAAATTTCAAGCTTGTAGCTGGTGGCGACTCCTCTATTTTAAAAAAATAATCTTTATTATATAGATGCATGTTGGAAAATGAACCCTCTTTATTTATAATCTGTGACCCCTTTAAAGTCTTTGCTGATCAGTTTAAAGTGTTTAAAATTGTATTTTATACAGGATGGAGATATTTGTTTTTATTCAAAGTCTCTGCTGTGTCAAAACAGCGGTAATTCAAAGTGAGCTCTATGGGCGGGTCAGCCTGCACCACACGAGCGTGTCGTGTCCCTGTTTCTCAGCCAGATCGCCCCTCATGACTCAAACTCCATGTGATGAGAACAATTTGTTTACTAGTTTTATATATATTAAAAACAACCTGAAAGCTTACTTGTAAACAAATATTTTATACTATGGAACAGTTTATGCAGCTTTTACTTTCAAGTTTCAAAGAGAACAGCAGGCTGTTCTTACAAGTTTTTCCACAAGTTCCTCATTTTTATCTAAACACCACCCACCACGATTTTAAAACCTTCTTCTTATGCATTTATGGTGCTGTAGCTGTAAACAACAATCACTGTGTGGACGTGGAAAGCTTTCACACACTTCATTTACTATATTTAAAAAATATATATTTTAAACCTGAAAAACAAAAAGCAGAAATCCAATAAAATAAAAATGTTAAGAAGTCCTTGAAGGAAATCACTGTGCTGACTCCTATTCTGTTTAGTTTCTTTTGTTGACTCAGTAGACTGAATAACCGCAAACCGGTTGTAGCTGTTTTGTTCAAAAGACTCGGCTGGAGCTCTTCTGAAAACATTTAGATCTAATTTATGAGGGGTCCAGGGTCCTAGCTCATCAATCAAGAGCTATTTCTACTTTTTTCCATCTTTTTTCCCTTCAATAAAATTCTCACATTTCTTTTTAAAGAAGTGAAAAGTGAAGGATTTAAGGAATTGCCGAAAAAAGAGGAAGCAGGAAGCGAAGATAAACACTTTGTTGAGCGCACTGTCGTGAGAAATTTGTCTCTACCACCTGTTACGGAAACGCCCTTCACAGGAAGTATTGCACAGGCACATGCTTGAAGAAACTTCAGCAGCAGTGTTAGACCTGAAAGATGCACTGGCGACAGCACGTCTATTTCCTCACCTTCGTGGTGATTGTTGGTAAGTTTCAAAATGATTGAATTTATTGTCATTTCTGAGATAGAGTTCATCTGCGGACAGGAATGGCTGCTTTGTATATTTTCATTGTATTATTTTTAGAAGTCTAAATTTCTTATTTTGATGAAAGAAAAATGTTCTGGTGTTGAAAAAGACTGAAACTAATCAGGAAATCCTCACAGGAAGAGTGTTTAGAACAGGAGCATGCTAGACACACTTTGAATTATTTATGCAGCTTCATGTGGATTTACAACTTAACAATAAAGATTTAATTGAGTTTCCAGTTTCACTGGTTGAGTTATGTTTGCTTCAGTTGTGTTGAGCTGTAGAAAAGCTCATCCAAACCATCTGCCCAACCAGAGGGCTGAATACAGTAGATTCAGTGCATGAGGGCTGGGGGCTGCACGTGTTTTAATGTTACATTGACGGACTGGTCAAAGACCCTTCAGCTGCATTATGTTCACCGTTTTACTGCTGTTTGGTGCTGAGCAGATCCAGGTGTGTACAGCTGTTCAAGGTTCTGTGTCTTTAGAGCCAAAACAAGGAGCTGAAAGGTGCAAAGAGATGTATATATTTTTTAAATGAGTCATCACAGTTTGAGAATTTGATTAATTCCTCTTTCATTTTTTATATTGTTTTTTTTTTAAATTTCACTTCAGTTTTGCTGGTTTCCAAATGTGTTTCCCCATTTCATTTTAGTTAGTATGGTTTAAAAATGTTTAGTTTGACCCTGCGACAGATCTGGGTGTAGCTGAGACAGGCGTCAGCACGACAACCTGTAAACCTGAAATGCTTTCTCATGCTTTTTGTTTTGAGACATTTAATAGGAATAAATAGGAAATAAATACGAGAGAAAACCAAGTGAAAATTAGCCAAAAATGTAGTGAATTAATATGATTTTATTTACCCGTAATAATACAGTGACATGAAATCACAAAATTTAAGCGATGGAGCAAAAAAAATAAAAAATAAATTTAAAAAAAAAGCAGCACTGTAGGCCCTACCTCGCAAAGTGCACGGACTCACATTCAGCTTAACCCCCCTCCCCCCCCCATCAGTTTTCTGACACTGTTATCTTTGACACGTTTGAAAACTTACCAAAACAAAACTAGATACATTTCCTGTGCACTTTTTTTAAATCTTTTTTTTAAGTAGTTACACAATGTTGCTTCAGTTATCTTGTTTTTCTACTTTCTATAATTTCAATATCTATTTCAGCTCAACATTTGGTTTTATTTACTATACTAACCTTTCTGCATCTTTTTGTTCATGTAAATAATTTTCATGCTTCGTGGTTAATTAATTTGCTACTCATCTACAGAAATGAAAAAATAGACAAAAGAAAAGAAAACTTGTGACTAGGAATGGGAATTGATAAGAAATTTGTGATCTGGATTCCATTATCAATATGATATGACTCATCGATTGTCCCTGGGTTGTCATTGGCTCAGTTTTGAGAGTTGCTAAGCAGCAATAAAGAAGTTACAGTCATGCATCCATGCTGTGGTTCAAATGTTTGTGCATGTTTGTGAGGTAGTTCCTGTCTTTGTTGTGATCAGTGTTGGACTTATTACTCATAAAATGAATTATTACACAGAATACTTTTTTTTTTCCAAAGTAATGCAACATGTTACTTAATTACTCCCAGGAAAAAGTAATTTGCTATACTACTCGTTACATTACGTTCATGTTACTCTGTAAAATACCTGAAACACAGTCTCATAATCACTATTTAACAGTATAAACTTGAGGCTACAGCCACACACACCAACACAAAATCCCTAATGACGACACACGGTTCTAAGATCTTTCTCTTAGTAGAACAAAACTAACCACAGAAAGAAAACATGAAAACCAGCACAAAAGAATCGCCATGGTGATTCTGCTTTAGAAACATGAACAGGTAGAAAGGGAGGCTGCGGCCTGACTGCTTGTTACCTGTTGAAGTTCAGGGTCTGGTTGTCTGATCCCAGAGTGAAAGACCCCAGCTTTCACTCTGGGGTCTTGGTTAGCTTAGCGTTAGCATGCTGTTTTTTCTTGTATTTGGAGCAGCATAATACGGTTGGTTCTGTCCTCGACACAGTTTTCCACATTACCGTTTATCTCGTCCAATTGTGCAATAAAAATAATATAGATGCTCATTTCCACATTCTAGACAGCGTCACTATTTTCTTCCTCTGACAGCTGAAGTGAAATCAGCTGCTGATAAGTGGGACCACAGGCAGGCAGACTAGTCCCATTCCTTCCCGGTAGTCCCATTCCTTGGACAATTCCAAGAAATGGGACTACTGGGAACCAGTTTTCTGCAAAAGCCTACCCCGGCTTGTGACACTGATGTGCTACGCTTCTAATTTTGCCTCAGTTATACAACTATTTTTTATCTTGTGTTGCTGAATGTGGTCAAGTTATGAATGGGTTTCCCAGTTGATTGGGCGTATTTTTGCAGCTTGTCAAAGTGCCTATTATTTCTTTTACATTTGCCTCTGCTTGTATTTGCTAAGCAGCACATCCTGTCTTTACTTGCACTGACACACATCTGCACAGTCGAGCACCTGAATGACGGTTTCACTCCAAGATTTGAAATAAGGTTAACAACGGTGGCAGAAAGCTGAATGAGGTTTTTTTCTGCTGTGATCTCAAAGGGGGAAGCCCACGAGGTGTATAAAGTCTTTAATGTTGCCATGGTGAGCTGTGCAAAGTATAAATTGCCTGAAGTGTGTCACTATCATCTCTTACATCTGCAGACTTCTAATACAATTAAGAAGTGAGCTCATCAGACATCTTAATTTCACCTCTATTTCACCACATCAGTTTCCTGTCAAAGTTCTTGTGGTTTGAGTTGCATTGTGGGTAAATGCCAGGTTTTGACAAGGGAGGAGCTTCTGTGAAATGACACAGATGGTATCTCTCGTCCTCCTTCTGAACTGTGTCTTATAAGTACTAACTCTTCTCCAAAAATAGAAGTAACTATTTTGCGGATAAGATAAGAAGCAGGAGAAGAAGGGCGACTGCACTTAATTCACCAGTGATTGGCTGAGATTTCCTCTGCGTGTCAGCTGTGATGTTGACGATGAAGCCTCGAGCAGGGCGTTTTTCAAATTGTTCATGTTTTAAAACTGGATGATACCAGAAAGGGAGAGACTGAGTGGGTGTGACTGTGAAAGTGCAGCAGTGAACTCACCCTCGTTCTTCTTCTTTTGGACTTTTAGAATTGACCACATGTTTTATTCTATATAACCCAAAAGGAACTAATGAGCTTGTAAACCTATTAGGACAGTGTTTACTGTCATCTCACCTGTGGCTGTTATTAAAAAGAATGTGAGCTTCAGGTGGTGTCACCTTGGCTTCACTTTCAGACCTAGAATTTCTGTCCTTTTATATTTTTATGCTTCTCTCTCTGACTGAAACTGTTTAAATGGCCAGCAGGAAGTGACTCCTCTAAACTGCACCCATGAGTCTGTTTCTAACAGTCCTCATCTTTCTTGATACCAACTTTAATACTTTCCTGATGAGTCGTTATTCTTCAATCATTTTGTGAAACTTGTGTTCCCAATTAGGGTCCAGAAACCCATTCAGAAAGTGAAGTACACAATAATACCCATGCATTCACTTCTTTTCCAGCTAGATCCATACTACATGATGTTATCCTGGTATCTCTCCCTCAATTGTCACTAAAGTAAAAAACAACAACTTAAATGGACAAAAAGGACAAAAAGCTGACTCTCTGATCTCTAACCTACTAATGAACACATGCTGTTGGGTAGTTTTTTGGGGGCGTATCCCTACCAACTAAGTGCAACTTCAGGATTTATCTCTGATGTTTAATATATATTATTAAAACTTCAGTTATTTGTATTCTTCTTAAATGGAGATATTTTATATTTTAAAGTTGGTAGAACTTTTGATCATATTTTTCTCCTTTTCTCAGCTTCAACCATCCCCGCCTGTTTGGCTTTTAACATCAAAATGACAGAGCCTAAGAAACACGAGGGCGAACCAGGTGATTTCTATGGATACAAAGTGCTACAGTACAAGTCTGGTGATGGTAACAAAAGGTATGTTCGCTGAAATTAAAATGAATATGTGAGATGATTCCAGTTTAGCATTCGAAAGCCTCTTGTGATGGGTTGTGGTTTTGACTTGAGCATTGAAAACTGCTGTGACTAATCTAACGCACTGCTTAAAACAGCAAATGCGTCTTTTTCTAGTTAAAACTCTGTTGCTGTATTTCAAACCCAAATGTTCAGAGTAATTAGAGAAATGAAAAGTTTCAATTTCTGGGACATTTCTTTCAGTATTTTATGTACCGTCATTTTAGAAAAGCTAAGCCACGACATAAAGAGCAGCCGGTTATTTACTACGGCTGTGGCAACGCTGCTAGAAGTGTTCAGAGTGATTCTCTGCTTGCTAACAAAAATCTTTCAGGTGAATTTCAGTCATGCTGATGCACTTTCAAAGTGTGTATTCACTCACCAGAAGCTTCATGCAAGACAAGATTATCGACT
>NW_005187476.1:3289-4100 GCF_000239375.1 Pundamilia nyererei | reverse complement strand
GCACAGACAGCAGAGCAACACAGAGACGGACAGAGAGAAACAGCAGAGGGGAAGAAAGTGCTGGGGGTGTCCTCTGGTCCCCTAATATATAGGGACCAGTATCTCTGCACCCTGCTGCTGGGTAACTTTCTCACCCGTCCAAACACAGCTGCAGGGGTCAGGTAGCGGCCAAGGTCTTGGCCAGAGGCCAGTCAGGACTCCGGCTACCCTTTGGCTTTGGCTCATCACAACAGGTCATGACACGGTCAAACATCACACATTAATCCTAATTATTAAATCTTACACAGCAAGTGGCACATAACTACATAGGTTACATGCTTCAGTGTAGGTTCAAAGTGTGTGTGTGTGTGTTTGTTTATATCATATGGTATATTATCGTGATGTGTTCAGGATCTCTGTTACAATGTTACTGTTTTGGTTGTGCTGCATGAAAGATGTTGAGTGTGTATTGGGGAAGGTTAGTTACCGGAGCTGGAGAGTGAATTATTCAGGCGAACTCTCAACAGCATTAACTGCCCTGTTACTGTAAAACTTTAATAAACTAAGGTGAAACAAAATGCCTTGTGCTTAAGACTCTACATGAAAGTTAAAATATGGATGTTCAGTGCACATAGATATCATACAAAAATTCACCACATTTCCACTTGTGCGTTCCTGTTTTTAGGATACACTGATTCTGGGTTCAGTGGGAACAAACAGCTGGCGTGGTTCTCTCCAAGCACGTCGAGATAAAACAGAAACAATTGAGGATCAAGAAATGGAGATGGACTCCTACATGGGTAAACTTTATTTACACATTATCTGATGTTTC
>NW_005187476.1:0-1598 GCF_000239375.1 Pundamilia nyererei | reverse complement strand
ACGGACAGAGGCAAAAAGGTGACCATAAATAATCAGCAATTTCAGTTTCCCTTCTTATGAATCCCTGCTTATCAAACTATATAAACATAAAAGATATTTAAAGCTACTGTGTCATCTTCATCTGGTTATTACATTCCTCAGGAGCCCCTTGAAGTTAAAAACTTCATTCTGCAGGACACTGGGCCAACAATTCCAATGACTTCAGATATGAAAACACCTTATTTTTATAAAAATTCTTGGTCTTGGACCTGGGGTTTAAATATTGGACTTTATTGTTCTATATTGGTTTCTCAGTTGCTTATCAGTAGTATATAACTGATAGGTTTGCTCGTTCACGTACGTGCACGCACACATTCACATTCATGCATGTGAACATGTGCGTGCACTACCCTATCCAGAACTGACAGGCTTGCTCGTTGACGTAAACCCCGCACCTGTTTCCTCCTAGTGGGTGTGTTTTAATTAGGTTTTAATGTTTTCTCTGTTGATGATGTATTTCGGTTTTCAGTGTGAATTTATACAAACAGGAATTACTTTTTTATAGATGGAGGATCCAATTTTTTAATGTTGTTTTATCCTAACACTATGGAAAAGCCCTACAACAAGACTTGTTTGTTTTTAATCAGCAATCTGAAAGCTACATTTTCTGGATTTGTTTTTTAACTTGGAAAATAAAGCCTTATAAGAGTATTACTATTTCTAATTGTGGAGTGGAAGACCTATTTGGTTTTTTGGATGTTAGAAGCAACCTTATTGGATTTGTTTGACCCCCGTTATCTTACCCTCTGCAAGTCGAATTGTCAGTTAGACCAACACACGATCTTGCTCAACCTCCTGTTTTGCTTTCCTTTTATAGCTCTTTCCTGTTGGAGGATGTATTGTTTAAATCATGTGTAGTCTGTCTGAGAAAACGCAGTCCAAACCTTTGGAATGTCCTTTCATCAAAAACATTTGATGTCTGATGGCCAGCATTTGTTTCCCGAGAATTTGGACACCTACGGACATGTGAGGGCGTCCTGGTGTGTATCCTCAGTTACCCCCACCCAGCTGACACGTTTGCTCATCCATGTAAATGAAGTATTTTAGGGATCTACATTTCTAAATGTAAGACAAATACCATGTATTGAGTTCGGTGCCATCTTCAAGCGTAGACGTGTTATTAACAGGCCATATATTATTTAATTCAGTGTAATTATACGTAGTACACTAAGTATTTCGGTTTTCAGTGTGAATTTTATACAAAAAGGAATTATTTTTTTAAACATGCAGGATCAAATTATTTAATGTTGCTTTATCCTTACACTGTGGAGAAGCCTTAAAGAAAGGCCTTCCTTGCGTTTGCGTATCAGATTTGTTTTTAACTTGATAAAACACAGTGTTAATCTTTTTTTTTTCTTAAATCAGCTTTTTCACAGGTATCTGGGAAAACGCAGGACAACTTGCGTGAACTACCCTCCAGAACTGTCTAGAGTTCAAAGACTATGCGTCTCTTTTTTTTGACTGTCCCGTTTGGCAGGGCCGTGCAGAGAGGTTTAAAGGGGCGGGTGCTCAAAGTTAAAAAGGGGCACATTGAACCAGGCTGAATAACAACAACACAC
>NW_005187475.1:3015132-3023298 GCF_000239375.1 Pundamilia nyererei | reverse complement strand
TGACCGAGGATAGTTACTATTGCAGCACCACCCAGCATTAAACTGACGTACACCATTCTGTACAATAGTATTTGTGCTAAAACGTAGTATTTCTGCCAAATCATAATATTACTGCTATTTCATACTATTTAAGCGAAATTACAGTGTTTCTGCGAAAAAAACGCATTTCTGCTAAATCATAGTATTTCTGTAATCTTATAGTAGTTGTACTCAATTATAGCATTTGTGACAAAGTTTAGTATTTGTGCTAAAACATAGTATTTCTTCCAAATCATAGTATTTGTGCCAAAGCATAGTATTTCTTCCAAATCATAGTATTTGTGCCAAAGCATAGTATTTCTTCCAAATCATAGTATAACTGCACAATAAAGGTTCTTGAGCCACATCAGTGTTTGTGCTAAAACATAGTATTTGTGCTAAATCTTGGTATTTCTTCTAAATCCTAGTAATTCTGCTCAATGATAGAATTTCTGCTATGCTGTAGTATTTTTTTGCTAGATTGTAGTACTTCTGCTAAGTCAAAGTATTTCATGTAAATCATAGTATTTCTACCAAGTCCCAGTGTTTCTGCTAAATCATAAATAATGTTTTAGCACAAATTGTATGATTTGGCTCAAATACTATGATTTGGCAGAATTTTCTGTGTTTCAGCACAAATGCTATGATTTGCCAGGAAAAAAATATTATTTAGTATAATAATAGCAGAAATACTATGTTTAAACTTAAAAAAATTCTGCTATTTCTGCTAATGTGTGTTATGACTTTTCACCATTGAAATGAATGGAACACATTATCAATGTGGTCACTGATTTTGCATGCCGGGTTGAGCTGTGTTTTAGCTCAGTGAGATGAGCAGCCGTTCTCAGAGCAGGAGGCTGGGGTTCAAATCCCGCTTGTGGCAACAATGTTTTCAGTTCACAGTTGAACTTTTTTTTAACTCTTTTCAACACAGATTTTAGCTCCTTCACCCATTTTCAGGACAAATTCCAGCTCTTTCTCAGTGAGATGAGTATCCGTTCTCAGACTGGGAGGCCTGGGTTCAAATCCCACTTATGGCAACATTTCTTTCAGTTAACAGTTAAACTTTTTAAACTCTTTTCAGCAGAAATTCTGCTCATTCACCTCTTTTCATCAGAATTTTAAATTTTTTCACCACTTTTCAGCACAAATCCCAGCTTTTTTTAGCTGTTTTCAGCAAAAACCTCTTTTCAGCAAAATTCTGCCCATTCACCTCTTTTCAGCAGAAATTCTGCTGATTGAACTCTTTTCTGCAGAATTTTAAGAATTTTCACCTCTTTTCAGCCCAAATTCTACTCATTCACCTCTTCTGCAAAATTTTCAGCCTTTTCACCTCTTATCAGCACAAATCTCAGCTGTTTTCAGAAAAAAACTCTTGAGCAGAAATTCTGCTGATTCATCTCCTTTCAGCGCAACTTTCTGCTTCTTTACCTCTTTTCAGCAGAAATTCTGCTTATTCACCTCTTTTCTGCAGTTTTCAGCCTTTTTACCTCTTATCAGCAAAATTCTCAGCAGCTTCTGCTCATTTCAGCAAAATTGTCAGTCTCTCCACCTCTTCTTTGTGAGAATGACTTTGGCTCAGTGAGACGAATAGCCCCCTTGGGACCAGAATGGCCAGGTTTGAATCCTGCTCAGGGCACTGTTTTTTTTTCACCACTTTTCAGCAAAATTTTCTCTGTCTTTACCCCTTTCTGTAGAATTTTTTGCTTTTCACCACTTTTCAGCAAAAAATTTCTGCTTCTTCACCTGTTTTCAGCAGAATTTTCAGTTTCTTCACCGCCATACAACTTTTTGCAACTTTTCAACTTTTTCAGCTTTTTTTCAGCAGACATCTTCAGCGTTAAGGCATCCACACAGCATTTTCGCAGGAAATGCAAATTTTTTTCTAGTTGCATATGAGAGCATGAGGGTGGGAATGGATGTTTGTATCTGTGTGTGCCTGTATGTCTGTGTCTATATGTCAGGTTGGGTATCAGACGCCACCTCTCTGGGGACATCTCAGGCCCTCTAAGGTATGGAGGCCTATCTCCCCCACCACTTCCCCTGCCAGTGGCAGACGCCCTCAGACATCGGTGCGTTGGTGGTTCTTTCTGTCCAGGGATGGGCGCCCAGGTACACACCGGCTCACTCCTTGGTGGCTGCTTATCGGAGCCTGGAGCCTGGGGCTTGCTTGGGCCACTTCAGGGGTGGGGTGCCCTCGGCCTCTCGGCCTGGGGCTCGGTCACTCTGGCGCAGCTGGCTGCCGGCGGAGGTTACGGGCACGTCACTGCACTGTCGATATTACGTGCTGCACAATAATGTTTAATATTTAGTATTTACTGTTATATTCCCATATATCATCGTGATGTTGTTTATTGTATTGCTCTCGTTTTCTTCTGCTTGTTTTCTTTTTTCTTTCTCAACAGGTGATCCAGGTGATTGATATATTTATTTTTTTTGTCTGCTTATTTAGTTGGTTTTTGTTTTTTTGCCCTTTATCCCCGTCCCTCTTCTCCGCTGTTTTTCCCCCTCTTCCTTTCTCCCTTTTCTTTTCCTCATTCAAGTCTGTCCCATATCTAGCAAGTGAAAATAAAAAAATAAATAAAATAAACAATAAAAGGTGAATCAAATAGACCATTATGGCAAGGCTGGGATGGTCAGTTTGGTAAAGTAAATCCGTTGGGCATCTTTCCTCGCCTTTAGACAATAATTCTGATGGCAAAAGAACCAAACAGGACAGGCAAAAAAACAAAAGTTGACCTGTGCAGTAAGCTTGTTACCAGCTACGAGCCAGTCATGGAACCCGAAGTAACAGCCAGAGATCTTCTTACTACGGTTTGGGGCCACGGACCTGGCGAGGCAACACTAGGGGCTTTTTTCCAGGATTAAACTCTGCAAAGTGCCAAGAGAGAAGGAGAGCAAACTTTTTTTTCTCAGACAGCAGAGAGAATGGGGGCGCCGGGAGATGCTGAAGGGGACGACAAGGTAATGCACTTCAATAACATTAGCAACCCATTTTTGTCGAAATGCCCATAAAGTGGTAAAGTTAATATGGACCGTGCTACTGAGAGAAACAATAAGATCTGTAGTGGCAACCCGTTCATCACAGGCATGGAACTAACGTCAATGGCAAGCATAGCAGCAGCCAATATGACAGGATTTGAAGCTGCATGGCATCTCACCCCGCCACCTTCAACTCACACCAACCCTTTCTTAACACCAGTAGCAAAGCAGAATGCAGTGTGTAGCGAGTTTAAGCAGTTTCAGTACCCAGATTGTGAAGGCCCTGGAAATATTACATCTACACCACTTACAGTGGGACAGCATGCCACACATGATCACCTTTCTTGGATTATTACATCCCCCTCATGCAGCCAGCCATTCACCGCCATGAACTGTACCTGCAATGTCCCTATAAAACCAGAGTTTACTGAGCCAGTGAAGCTACATATTATGCCAGGTACACCCCAACCTGCCCAATTCAGCTATGAAATGCCAGCTCAGGGCTACTTTTCCCTGACACCTCACATGGTAACACCACCACCAGCAGGGGTGTGTGGGCTTTGTAAGCATGGCCATGGCCACAGTTCAAAACAAGCCATGCCAGGGCCACCAGCACTTGGAGAAGCATCAAGTGCTGGTGGCTCACACAGTTGTGCAGACTCGCAAACCCTCTAGCATCCCGATCAGAGTCTTTAACCCTAGGGCTACAGCTGTTACCTTAAAGTGGGGTGCAGTGGCTGGGGTTTTTCAGCCTGTGCAAGTCCTGGAGGGGTTGGGGAATCACCCACCAAGGGTCTTGGCAGTCCTCGAGCTCGATAGCACTGCCCCTGCTTCTGTGCCAAGCCACTGGCAGACCCTGTATGCTGAGAGCAGCCCCGGTTTCACACACGTTGCCCATTGCGGACTGGCAGGCCTGCTGAGGTCCTATGGTGATGTCTTCTCGACTGGCTCAAATGACCTTGGTCGCATCAGTGTCGTCCAGCATGACATCTTGACCATGCCAGGGCCACCAGTTAAGCACTCGCCATGCAGGATGGCAGGAGACAAACAAATAGTGGCCGACCAGCAAGTACAGCAGAGCCTGGATGCTGGGTCAGCTCAGCCTAGCAATAGCAACTGGGCTGTTCCAATTGTGATGGTGAAAAAGAAAGACCCGACTGTGTGTGGTCTATAGACCACTAAATGAGCGAACTCTTAAAGACGCTGAACCCCTGCCACGCATCCAGGATACCCTTGACACGCTTTCTACTGCCAAGTACTTCAGTACACTAGACCTGACATCAGGATACTGGCAGGTAGAGATGGCCTCCAGAGTCTGAAAAGATAAGATACCTTTACGGGTACAAAAAGCAGCTGCATTTTGTACCCGTAAGGGATTGTTCTAGTGGAATGTGATGCCTTTTAGGCTATGCAATGCACTGGCCACATTCCAAAGGCTTATGGACAGAGTCCTGGCTGGGCTGCAGTGGGAGACGTGTTTAATGTACCTTGATGACATCATTGTCCCGGGTCAGGTTAGAGCCCAGATCCTGGATCGGCTCGAGCAAGCGTTCATCAGATTGCGTGGAGCCAACCTAAAACTGAAGCCATCTAAATGCTGCCTGTTCCGGGAGCAGGTTGTCTATCTGGGCCAAATCATCTCTGCTGGAGGTATTTCCACAGATTCCCAGAAAGTTCAACAAGTGACGGAGTGGCCTGCACAGTGGGCCTGCACAGCGGACAGTCACAGCGGCAGTACAGCAGCCCCTGTCCTGGGTTACCCTCTGGACCAGGGTGACTTGTTCCTCGACACTGATGCCAAAGATTGTTGGATCGGAGCAATCCTTTTCCAAATGCCGGGGGGCGAAGAGCAGATCCTAACTTATTGGAGCAGGTGGCTGTCAGCTACCGAACAAAACTACTGCACGACTAGGCGAGAGGTTCTAGCAGTTGTGGCATTCACTTCCCACTTCAGACAGTATCTGCTGGGTAGGCCATTCACTCTCCAGACTGACCATAGCAGCTTTTGCTGGCCTTAGAGATAGGGCGAGAAGTTCAGCCATCAGGGAGGGGCTCAGAGTAGAGCAGCAACTCTTCCACATCAAAAGGCACCAGTTGAGGTGGTTTGGGCATCTGAGAAGGATGCCTCCTGGGCGCGGTGTTCCAGGCATGTCCCACCGGGAGGAGGCCCCCGGGGCAGACCCAGCACACACTGGAGAGATTATATCTCTCAGCTGGCCTGAGAATGCCTTGTTCTGCCGGACAAGCTGGGAGGTGGCTGGGGAGAGGGAGGTCTGGGCTTTACAGGGGCTGCTGCCCCTGCAACCCGGTCCCCGAGAAGTGGAAGAAGATGAATGGATGGATGGGATGGACCAGCAACATACAAGATATTTGTCACAATTTTGTTTCTAAATAAAAAACAAACAAAAGCTGATATATATGTATATATGACATTTTGCAGAGGATGTCACAATTTATTAATAAAAACACAGTAAATAGTGGTGACAAAATTGGGCTTGAAGGCTTTGAAGGCCTGATTTACTCCTTGAATCATACATTTAATTTATCTCTGAGACAAAAAAAAAAAAAAGAATAGACAAAAATGAGAGGTTTGGGGGTAAGTACATGAACTCGAACACAACCAACAACAAGCTACTCTGGTCTTTCGGGAGCTTTCAATTGATCGTGATTTCCACTAATGACTTCACATATAATATCCAAGCACAGCACACACACAAACCACTCCAGCTGTACAGATACCAAACACAATATGTAGATTACTTGTGGTCAGAACAACATATATGTTCTGAGATGAAAATATTACTTCTAAATAGATGAGACATTATTTAAAAACTAAAATAAAGTGTCTTGTAGTGCTATGTATTATAATATTCTATTTTATTTTAGTTCTATTTGGAGGAGGATGGTCTCCTCTATAGGTGCTGAAGTCAGCTGTGCACTAGATGGTACCTCTAGACAACCAGAGGCCTCCATGTGTCATTTGAATCATATAAAAGGAGTGGCAACACAAAAGGAGTTTATTTTATGACAAAGAGACGAGAGCAGAGCAAAGGAAGAATCTGACCTAAAAGGTAAACCAAGCATTGAATACACCTGTAAACATATCTGTCAACTGTTTATTTCTTGAAAATCATCGTGAGTTTTTTCCTCATTTTTTCTGCTTTCTGCAGAATAACTATTAGGGTTAAGTGTGCAATTCTCACCTGCAGCAAACTCCAGAAGTCAGTCTTGACTTTTTTATGAAGCATTGGTGGGCTGTAGTTTTTTTTTCATACAGCACAAAATAAGTAGAAAACACACGTGCAGTCTTGTGAAAGCAATTTGTGTGCACACAGCATTTGGACAAAGGAGTGCGCAATTTGAAATAATTAAATGCTGCATGTTGTTTCTCAGTAGTGCACAGATTAACCAGATTTAAATAGCTTCTAGTGAGGTGGGAGGTGGGACCAAGTCATTGTTTTGCAAGTCTCAAGTCTTTATCCTCAAGTCACAAATCAAGTCTCAAGTAATGTCATGCAAGTCAGAGTCGAGTCTCAAGTCACTTGTGTAAAAGTCCAAGTAAAGTCACAAGTCTGAAACTTTGAATTTCAAGTCCTTTCGAGTCCTTAAAAAAAACACAAAAAAAGAATGTTGCAGTTATATGCTAAATGTAAATATTAGACCATGTAATTTTAAAATCTGTGTTTTTCTCAACACATGACGAAATAGTGAACTTAGAAAATATACACAAATTGTGAAATTGCACCTCTATAAAATGCAGCTCAATTAAACTTAGCTCCAAGAATAATTTTCACCGACAGTTCTGAGATAAGCTGCATGTTATTCTTGGATGCGCTTGTAGGGCCAGCTTTAAAATCGCATGACAAAAATATCATACACATTAAAAAAAAACTGTATCACCAACGGAGCCTGGACAAGATTTGCTAGTTAGATGAAGTCAGCTATCTCATCGTAACAAAAGAGAAGCACCACCTACCGTTCTTTAAGCAACTTCAACTGTCGGAGAAAGTTGAAAGTTGTTCCATCTCTCTCTGTGATTCTCTTGTTGCATGTTTTGCATATTGCATTTTGGATTTTTGTTGACTACTTCATAGTTTATGTACCTGAAAACAATAACTCCTTGCAGCATTTTTGAGCGTTTTCTTTTTTTTTAAATCTGGTTAATTTGATTGGCTGTGCTACAGCTCATGCACACATAGTACGACGTGTGGTTTGAATAAACGAATCAATGAATTGAATTAATGGTGCACACTTTCTATATAATATGTATGTTAAATTTTATATTTGGGGTGAAATATCAATTCTTTTCATGTAAACCGGTTCAAGTCCAATTCAAGTCCCAGGTCATTGGTGTAAAAGTCCAATTCAAGTCACAAGTCTTAGAACATTTTTTTCAAATCAAGTCTAAAGTCATAAAATTATGGACTCGAGTCCATACCTCTGGGAATATGCATTGTTTAGTTAATTACTTAATTAGTTAGTTAGTTAAAAATGTTGTGCCAAGTGTTCTGAGTTTACAGCACCATATATGTCTTGAAAAATGTTTCATATTTTGACAGTTTGCAGCACATGTAACTGTGATTTTCAAAGCTGGCAAAGTTTTTGTATTGCAATTAATTTTAAGTGGTGTCTAAATTCTGGGTAGTCTCAAGGATAGGAGACAAACTATACTGTAAGTAATTTTAAGTATTGCATAATGTCTTGTTAATTTTGTGGAAAATCCCTCCATCTTACAGTTGTTGTTTCAACTTGTAAATGCGTTAGAATTTCCGAGATGTGGGCTGTATAATGGAGCAGAGTAACAATGCTGGTTTCTTACAGGAAAGGAGACCCTCCTTTGTGGGCCAAGCCAAGTCTAAATTAAATTAGACTTGGTTCCATCATTATAAGGTCATAAGCCTGCAAATTTTGTTGGTATTAAGTTCTTCTTAAACTTTGGTAAGGGAAAACAGTCCTCAATCTCATGCAGATCAGTGTAGTGAGTATTAATTACAGATGTTTAAAAAAATGATGTAAAAGGTCAAATTATGCATTTCATAATATGACCAACACCCTGGAAAATACAACATATTTTCAGAGTAAGATAGGAAAATATTGTTTGTTTTTCTGCAAAATTACCATGAAATTAGAGAATACTTCAAATTACTTATGCACGACTTAAGTTTA
>NW_005187475.1:3012819-3014623 GCF_000239375.1 Pundamilia nyererei | reverse complement strand
ATGAATTTTCTGCATTTATTTTAGCAATTTATTGGCTTCTTTAGTTTCTATTACTTAAGTACAGCTCAAACTGCATCTGAAAATTATCTTACCACAGCTCAGAATCTGTATCATAAGGATACCTCAATAAGACAGAGTGTGAACTTCCTGCTAGAGAAGTTTTCTTCACAAAGTTTAAGGACAAAACTTAATCTGAACACAGAATGTAAACAAACAAAGATCCTGGTATTCTGTTTAACTCTTACTCTGCTCTCTCTCCTTCTTCATCTCCACTTTTGTTTTTTCACTCACAGCTCAGAACCTCATGTTTGTTCTGATTTGAAGGCACCATGAACAACACAGCAAACCTGATACCTCATCAAGATTTGTGGCGCAATGTGACGGTTGCAAACACCACCTCATTTTACCGTCCTGCTGTGGACCCAGTGATTGTGTGTGTGAATGGGTGGATGACTGAATGTAGTGTGAAGCGCTTTGGGGTCCTTAGGGACTAGAAAAGCGCTATACAAATACAGGCCATTTATATATTTACCATTGGCAATGTCATTACAGTAATGTTTACAATAATAATCATCATCACCATGGTTTCACCTGGATGCACCATGGAGGTGTCTAAGATCAAGGTGACCAAGATCAGCAGTGAATGCGAATGTATATGTGATTTGTCTGTATGCAAAAAAGCATTGTGACAAAGCTTGAAAAATTACACGTAAGCAGGGTTTTCAATGATGTCCTTATGCCTGACAACACATTCCAGTTCCTGCAAGGAATTGCTGAGCATGTTGAAATATAATGGATAAAATACGTAATGAACATCACCATTTTTTCTAAGTAAATATGGTTGATGTGAAATTCTCACCAGATGTTGGTAGCAAACCATTTGATCCATTCATGAGAAATGACGCAGGGAAAAAAGTAGCCAACTGAAATCAGTAAATAGAAAGCAATCCTGCCGCTTAATGCAAATCTATTTCACCTGGTTTAGTCCCAAATGATTGCCTATAAAAAGGTGTCTCATTACCACACAAGAAACATCAGATGAAGGGTAAAACCAAAAAGATTTCTCAAGACTTCAATGCTCACGTGGGTAACGACAGCGAGACCTGGAGGGGTGTGATTGGGAGGAATGGCCTGATCTGAACCCGAGCGGTGTTTTGTTATTGGACTTCTGTGCAAATCACAGCTTGGCCATAACGAACACCTTGTTCGAACATAAGAGTGTCCATAAGTACACGTGGCACCAGGATGCTCTAGACCAGGGCTGCCCAATCCCAGTCCTCAAGAGCTACTATCCTGCAGCTTTTAGATGCATCCCTACTCCAACACAGCTGAATCAAATGGTTTGATTACCTCTTCAGCATGCC
This sequence comes from Pundamilia nyererei, assembly GCF_000239375.1. Classification (NCBI taxonomy): domain Eukaryota; kingdom Metazoa; phylum Chordata; class Actinopteri; order Cichliformes; family Cichlidae; genus Pundamilia; species Pundamilia nyererei. The sequence continues at coordinate 3,013,259 of NW_005187475.1, read as the reverse complement.
ATCATGTTTGGCAAAGGCCTGATAACAAGCCATTCATTTGATTCGGGTGTGTGGGAACAAGGATGCATCTAAAAGCTGCAGGACGGTAGCTCTCGAGGACCGGGATTGGGCACCCCTGCTCTAGACCGTAGGGTGATGATCGATTTTGTAATCGTATCACCAGACCTGCTACTATATGTTCTGGACACTCGGGTAAACAGAGGGGCTGAGCTGTCAACTGATCACCACCTGGTGGTGAGTTGGATCAGGTGGCGGGGGAGGACGCTGGACAGACCCGGTGCACCTAAACGCGTAGTGAGGGTGTGCTGGGAACGTCTAGCAGAGGCCCCAGTCCGCGAGATCTTCAACGCTCACCTCCGTCAGAGCTTCAACAGCATTCCGAGGGAGACTGGGGACATTGAGTCCGAATGGACCATGTTCAGCGTCTCCATTGCCGAAGC
>NW_005187475.1:3009494-3011408 GCF_000239375.1 Pundamilia nyererei | reverse complement strand
GCCTGGGAATGCCTTCGTGTTCCTCCGGATAAGCTGGAGGAGGTGGCTGGGGAGAGGGAGGTCTGGGCCTCTCTGTTTAGGCTGCTGCCCCCGCGACCCGACCCCGGATAAAGCGGATGAAGATGGATGGATGGATTTCTCAAGACCTTCGCAGCCTTATTGTTGCAAATCATAGTGATGGCATTAGTTACAGATAAATGTCTAAACTGGTGAAGGTTGCAGTGTAGCACTGTTGGGGCCATAATTTGGAAGTGGAAAGAACATCATTTCACCATAAACCGCACATGACCAGGTGCTACCAGACAGACGAGTGAGAAGAAACATCAGAGGAGGCACAAGTGTTTCAAAGAAAACAAGTAAAAACACTCAACTGCCATGGTTTGTATGCACACCATACATACCTCAGCACGCAAGACTCCATTACTGAAGAGTAAGCATGTTAAAGCATGTTTAAAGTTTGCTAAACAGCATTTAGACATGCATGTGAAATATTGGGGGAATGTAGTCTGGTCAGGTGAGACCAAAACCATGTTTGAAGGTCAAAAGGCACTGCACATTACCCCAAAATCAGCATACCGACAGTGAGGTTTGAAGGTGGGAACATCATGGAGTGGGACTGTTTTTCAGCATACGATACTAGCAACCTTCATATAATTGAAGATTTTTGTTCAGACAAACCCTGTATCAAGTATACCCTTATATGCGATATAGGGGTCCACTCTACCCTACCCAGGACAGGGTTACTGTCCTGGGTAAGGTGCTGAATACCATCCACACCTGTTTGCCTGTGTTGCTGTCTAGGTGTTCTTCGGTCTTTCTCTTGTAGTCTAACTTGGCCTCACGGATACCTCTCTCCAGGTTGGCACATTCTGTGCTAAGCATAAAAGTGAAGCCATCAATTTACTAGTTAATCTTTGTTTAACCCTCACCCATGGTCACAAGCTATGGGTAACGACTCAAAAAGAATGAGGTCAAGAATACAAATGGGTGACTGAGTTTTCCTTTAGCGACAGGGTAAGGCGCTCAACCGATCAAAAGGGACTTGGAGTAGCAGCGCTGGTCCCACACATCGAAAGGAGCTAGTTGTGATGTTTTGGTTATCTGACAAGGATGCCTCATGGATGCTTTCTAGGTGAGGTATTTTGAGTGGAACAGACTCAGGTGCAGACCAGATGAATATAGAATAAAAGTCACAAGTTTATTAACAATCACACCAAGTGAAACTATTTACAGTGCATGGGACTGAGATTTTGAGGGATCCAGGGATAGAAGGGAAACGGGTTCAAAAAACACAGACTCTCCAGTTTCACAATCCTCTTCAGCACTTACGCTCACTTTCACTCCACACCTCACTGCCAGACTCAGGGGAACAGATCAGGAAATAGGGATGGGTCCAGGGATTTATATACAAGTAAACGTAGTTAGAACAGACTAGAAATTCACATGGGAAACAGAAGTTAACGGAGCTGTACTGCCAAGTGTTACTCAACTCAGCTCAGGCAAACTGGCAATCAGGCAGATTCATGGCAGGTGGGCACGTGAGAGGAGACGGTATGCTTTCCAGGAGGTCCAGAGGGAGGAAAATCCAAGTGAGCCATGACAGTCAGGAAGGCAGGGCAAGGAGCGTGGTGAGTGTGAACCCCATGGTTTGTAAACTGACTGATGTAGTAGAACCGAACAGGACAAGCGCTGAAGAGTCACATGGCAGGAGATTAATCTGATAGAACTGAGAACAGTAAGGCAATGTTAAACTTGAGACAGACGAGCATGAACTTGATCACAAGGAGTCAGAGTTACCACAACAGTAGCTGGCTGTTTCTCTTGGCTCTCGGTGAAGGCGGTCGCACTTTTCTCCTCTCCTCCTTCCCCTTATCTTCCCTGCTTAGCCTCTTGTGTCCTGTCTTGTCTCGCGTG
>NW_005187475.1:3005567-3007982 GCF_000239375.1 Pundamilia nyererei | reverse complement strand
GTTGCCCAGTATAATTGAATTTGTGTTGATGTACCAGTATATAATTGACACCAGACATTGTATTTTAGACTATTAGACATTGTTACTGTTATTTACAGCATCCTGCAAGAGGTTATTGGGATTTTGTGTTACAGGGGTTCCAGTTGAGTGATATAACAGGTGTGGTTGTTCTGGTATGTGGCTGCTGTCCTGGAGGAATTTTCTCCAACTCCATGTCTCTGGCTATACAGGGGGACATGAACCTCAGGTACACATAGGAAGTTATGTAGTTGTAATACATTTATAATGACCAAAAAGAAGCTAAAAGTGTAATTTGAAGTGATTAATGCTCAGGCAGAAAACTTTACAACAGTTATACCAGTCGATTGTGTTTGCGAACTTTCTCACACTGTGTCTGCCTGTCGAGTTTTCAAATATAACACCAAGACAAGCACAATTCAGACAGTTCAGTTAGATTTTTCCCATATTTCTATCTGATGTCCAGCATGTCAGTGGAATATTCCAGGAAGCAGGAATATCTCTAGTAAATTGTTTGAATATCAGGGTTGACAGGGACATTTAGCGTTGTGCAGTTATGAGAAGGGTTAATGGGGTCAGTAAAATATGAGGAATATGGAAATCATGAAGTCCGTGAGAATCAGATGTCATTTTTAATTCAGAAAGGCTAGTTTCCATAGCTCAGAGTAAAGCAACGTATTTGTCTCATCCTTGTCTTCTCCAGCATCGTGATGACTTCCTGCTCTACAATGTTGGCTCTGGGTATGATGCCTCTCCTGCTCTACATCTACTGCCAGGGTTTCCCCAGCGTGCAGAACGCTGCCCCTCATGGTGAAATTATGTTATCGTTGGTCTTGATCCTTGTCCCGTGTGGCATCGGCATCATCATCAAGATCTACAGGCCACAGTACTCGAAGAAGTTCACGAAGGTTTGTGTATACTGACAGGAGAATGAAGGTCAGACAGATCACTAAAACTGATTAACAGTGTTGATTATTCAGTTGGTACAGGAATGGCAAATAAAGACTTCAATGACTCATATTTTAAATATTTGTTTAACAAAAAAACCCCAAACAAAACGGAAAACCTGTAGATTACATCATCCTACAAATTCTAGAATTTGCTGATTTTTTTTTCTTAACTTGACACACAGAGAAACTGAATAACTTTGTCTTCAGACAAGTCTAAACATCTTTCTCTAAACTCAAATAATTCCTAATGATACCTAATGCCAGTCAGAGAGCTGTTGCCTAGCCTGTAGAGTTCTGTGCGTCACTTTGATATGCTTCCGCAGACCATCACTGACCCACCACCATACTAAAAAATATTACAGGCAGCATACTGTTTGCCATGGCTTCTCCAGACCCTCCACACTGTCAGGGACAGGGTCCACTAGAGGACAACTGGCCCTCAGGCCACCCTTATGAAAGAGACATTCACAGAATTTTTTAGGGCTCTGACAGTGCTCATCCTGTTCCCTTTTGCACAAAGGAGTTACCTGTCCTGTTGGTGGGTTAAGAACCTTCTAAGGTCTTGTCCAGCTCTCCTTGACAGGGCCTATTAACTGGTTGCATACCACAGGCCTCCAAACACTTGACCCAGCTGTCTTATCAAGTTATAGGCCACTGTCAAACCTTCCTTTTCTTTCAAAACTTCTTCAAAGAGTAGTTGTAAAACAGCTATTTTCTTATCTGCAGAAAAAAAATGTTTATTAGAAGAGTTCAGTCAGGTTTCAGAGCTCATTACAGTACTGAAAAGCCATTAATGAAGATAACAAATGACCTTCTTATGGCCTCTGACCATTATATATGGCCTTATATAATATATAATATATTATATAATGATATTATATTATATTAAGGTATTATATTGTAAGATCTTACAATAATGCAGAGAAAACCCTACGAGCAAGCAAGCAAACCTTGTGAGATTATTCTGTTATCATATGTTATCTTATATCTGTAGTTAAAGTAGTTGAATTATGTTAACTGCTGTAGGTCATATAATATCCTTTAGTCTAGATTGTGTGCTGTGTATGTAACTTAGTTTCCATTAAATTTTTAGGTTAAAAGAACATGACCATTTGTGTAGTTTGTTAGACAGGTGTTCCATTATATTTTTGGGTTGATAGAATGTGACCAACTTTGGATTCTGTTAGACAGGTGTGCACTACCATTGATCTGCTGTGAATGTGTTACACTGTTTCTTGACATTTCATACTGCTGAATCATAAAGAGAATGTTGTGTGCAGAGAACCTTGTGCTGATAATAGAAGAGACAGACCACATTCCATACCCCCACCTTTACAGAGAGCAGAAAGACAGGGAGCCGAGGTCATAACTTAGGCGCTGTAACAGAGAAAGAATGTGAATGTTTAGGCTTTTACGACTAGGTGGGGGGCCACTAGAGGCTATAAGA
>NW_005187475.1:3003744-3005497 GCF_000239375.1 Pundamilia nyererei | reverse complement strand
CACCATTTTGAGATTTGCTGTGACCCTCTTCATGCATGTCTCCCCATCATGATGGCTTATGCTCATAAGTGCTGAATTGTATGGAAATAAAGAATTGTTGATTGAGCATTTATACACCGAGTATTGTCCTTCCTTCAGCCCAAAGATTAAAAGAATTGGGAGATCTTAACAACCTCCAGCAGGCTCAGGGAGTGGCAGCTATCTGTTGCAATTGGTTGGGGTGGGGGGGATACCTAGTTCTTCTAGACACAGGAACTTGAACACACACAGTACATTACTGAACACACAGCCTGATTGGAAGCATTTTCACGCCGGTCTTGACTGGTCCCAATTTATAGGCAGCTCCATTCAGTCATCAACCAATAGTCAGCCTCCACCTGGAACTTAAATAAGCAAAAAAATGCAGCAGAGAAAATGAACAATTCCACCATCAGGTGTTGAGGAACGAAAACAATACACGAAAATATGACAGGAGTCGTAACAAAGTACAAGCACCAATGAGGAACAGAAGCAACAAAGAGGTTTCTGGCTAAGAGAACTCTGCTGCCTGTTCTTGTGTTTGATTCTACACAACAAAGGCAAAACTGTGCCAAAACATTCGGTCAATGAATAACTTTGTGATTGTGTTTTTTTAGGCAGATGAATAACCAGACCTTAGGATTTCACATTTAACCACAGGTTGAGCAACTTTTGTGCCAAATCTTGGTTTGTGTTAATGCATCTGCTTATCTGACCCACAGAAACTCACCAGACTGGGGACACTGGAGAGGATCCGAGAGTGTCTGATGTGTGATGTCAATTACCACTGATATATTTCTCTATTAGCGTGAACTGTTACACCAAAGGGGCTCCAGATGAATTAAACAAAATTCCTACAGCTTACTAAACAAACAGAAAAAATGTGCATGATTATTATACCATATTGTTATTTGAAACCTGTAAATGTATTAGTAACTTCAGTCATAAAGCACTAATGAAAACAAAATGCAGTTTCAAATAAATGTTTGAAAAATCTGATAAGCCTATCTTTTTCCTACGTCATACAAACACAAGATTTTCACTTAAAATAAATTCATTATGTATATAAATGTATTTTTTTCCAAGCTCTTGTCCACCAAGTACCAACAAGTACCACAGAGAGAAGCTACAGGAAATGCCAGGAAACACATCCACCATCTCATGAATTGCTACATTACAGGCCCCAGTATGATAGATGAGTAGAGCTCTGTCTGATTTGGTGATATGCACTACATGAGCTCCACAGAGCACTGTCCGGTTTCTATACCTGTTCACCTTGCACACCTCAGACTTTCAGTAGAACTCAACCTCATGCTGCCCCCAGAAACACTGAGGATTCTGCAACGGTTAGATGTAAACATGGTGGACGGGAGGATGAGTACAGCCCACTAGTGGATGATTTTGTTGTGTGATGTGAACAAGACAAGAGATGTTGTTGGGTCTGTGTTTCCACAAGCCCCGCTAATTTTAGAGACTTATTCATCAAGAAGAAAACAAGACAGTCGATCGATCAATCACTCACGCAAGGGAGGCCTGTGTCCACCACGAAAATGACCTCGACGACGACCTCCCTTGCTGCCCCTTTTATTGATACACAGTTCACACAAAACACGTCAGAACAAAGCCACGCCCACAAGACAAGGCATTGTATGTATATGTGTGAACTTCTGTATCTAAGTAAGTAAATATGTGTGTGTGTGTGTGTGTGTGTGTGTGTGTGTGTGTGTGTGTGTGT
>NW_005187475.1:2959404-2986862 GCF_000239375.1 Pundamilia nyererei | reverse complement strand
GTAAACGCAGGAAGCTTACATCAAAAGAAGCAGATCTTCCAGATAGGATGTATCTGCAATAAAACATTACAGCCCCCCCCCATCCAGAACCTCGAGAATCTGGGGGGCAAGCATAGAAATGACAACATTTAACAATTCACTCTAACAGATAGGTTGGACCACGAAGGATACACCTGACCCATCCTTCAAATGTCGGGAAAAGGGGGATGCATTTGTCGCTGCATTTGGAGGAGTCTTTGAATTTGGACAGTCTTCATTGCGTCGCTGTGATGTTTGCCTTCAAACGCGGCCTTCAAAGCATGCTGCCCCTGAATTTGGACACAGTCAGAATCAGAAGAAAGCACGTTGCTAGGACTAATTGGAGGCAAATTTAATTTCAAAAGACTATCTCCCAGCCCATTGTTCCTTCAGTCACTTTCAGTCATTATGCAAATGTACTGTTTATAAGATTGGTGAAACCTGCAGTTAGCTGAGACTGAAGAAGTAGAAACGTTTCTCCCACTGAAAATGCTACATCCAGATGAACAGAATAAACTTTTGGGGATAGGGTGAGAAGTTCAGCCATCAGGGAGGGGCTCAGTGTAGAGCCGCTGCTCCTCTGGATCAAAAGGAACCAGTTGAGGTGGTTTGGGCATCTGCCTCCTGGGCGCGTCCTGGGTGACATGTTCCGGGCATGTCCCACCGGGAGGAGGAACCCAGGGCAGACCCAGGTCACACGGGAAAGATTATGTCTCTCGACTGGCCTGGGAACGCCTTGGTGTTCCACCGTACAAGCTGAAGGAGTTGCCTGGAGAGAGGGAGGTTTGGGCTTCCCTGCGGCTGCTGCCCCCGCAACCCGACCCCAGATAAGTGGAGGATGGATGGATGGGATGGACCAGCAACATACAAGATATTTGTCACAATTTTTTTATAAATAAAAAACAAAAAAAAGCTGATATATATGTAAATATAACATTTTGCAGAGGATGTCACAATTTATTAATAAAAACACAGTAAATAGTGGTGACAAAAATTGGACTTGAAATCATACATTTAATTTATCTCTGTCTGTAGTCAAAAGTTACAGGAAAACCTTCAATTGCCCGATTTGTTATTGAAAAAGACAAAATTTTAAAAAAAGAATAGACAAGAATAGGAGGTTTGTGGGTAAGCACAGGGATTTTAACACAATCAATGACAGGCCGCTCTGGTCTTTCGGGAGCTTTCATTTGATCGTGATTTCCACTCATGACTTCACATATAATATCCAAGCACAGTACACACACAAACCACTCCAGCTGTACAGATACCAAACACAATATGTAGATTACTTGTGGTCGGAACAACATATATGTTCTGAGATTAATAAATTATTTCCAAATTGATGATGCAAATATTTGAAAACTAAAATAAAGTGTCTTGTAGTGCTATAGTATTATAATATTCTATTTTATTTTAGTTTTATTTGGAGGAGGATGGTCTCCTCTGTAGGTGCTGAAGTCAGCTGTGCACTAGATGGCACCTCTGGACAACCAGAGGCCTCCATGTGTCATTTGAATCATATGAAACAAGCGTCAACACAAAAGGAGTTTATTTTATGACAAAGAGACGAGAGCAGAGCAAGGGAAGAATCTGACCTAAAAGGTAAACCCAGCATTGAATACACCTGTAAACATATCTGTCAACTGTTTATTTCTTGAAAATCATCTTGAGGATGTTTCTCATTTTTTCTTTTTTCTGCTTTCTGCAGAATAACTATTAGGTTTAGGTGTGCAATTCTCACCTGCAGCAAACTCCAGAAGTCAGTCTTGACTTTTTTATGAAGCATTGGTGGGCTGTAGTGTTTTTTCATACAGCACAAAATGAATACAAAACACAAATGTGCAATTTGTGTGCACACAGCATTTGGATAAAGGAGTGTGAAGTTTGAAACAATTAAATGCTGCGTGTTGTTTCTCAGTAGTGCACAGATTAACCAGATTTAAGTAGCTTCCAGTGAGGAATATGCATTGTTTAGTTAAGCATTAGTTAAAAATGTTAAACATGTTGTACCCAAGTGTTAAAAGTCAAGAAAAGATTCAGTGTATGTGCACAGTATGTATGTTAGCGATCAGTTAGAAATGGTGAAGAAAGTGAACTTTTAAATCACTTGAATTAAATTCCTGCAGGACATGTTCTGTTTCTAGCTTAAATTAACTCTGCGCCATTCCTAAAATTACTTTTACTGAAATATCAGCTTGTTCCGCATGATCATCTTGACTTCTTTTCTTGAACATTTTCACACAGCCAACCTTACATAATCTATCATGTCTTCACATTGGGAAGCAAAATCTGAGTTTACAGCACCATATATGTCTTGAAAGACGTTCCAAAAGAACTTGGAGGCATTTCAAATTTTGACAGTTTGCAGCACATGTAACTTTGATTTTCAAAGCTGGCAAAGTTCTTGTAGTGCAATTAATTTTAAGTGGTGTCTAAATTCTGGGTAGTCTCAAGGATAGGAGACAAACTATACTGTAAGTAATTTTAAGTATTGCATAATGTCTTGTTAATTTTGTGGAAAATCCCTCCATCTTACAGTTGTTGTTTCAACTTGTAAATGCGTTAGAATTTCCGAGATGTGGGCTGTATAATGGAGCAGAGTAACATTGCTGGTTTCTTACAGGAAAGGAGACCCTCCTTTGTGAACAGTGATTGTAAAAAAAAAACAACAAATTAAATTAGACTTGGCTCCATCATTATAAGGTTATAAGCCTGCAAATTTTGTTGGTATTAAGTTTTTCTTAAACTTTGGTAAGGGAAAACAGTCCTCAATCTCATGCACATCAGTGTAGTGTATTAAATACAGATGTAAAAAAAAATGATGTAAAAGGTCAAATTATGCATTTCATAATATGACCAACACCCTGGAAAATACAACATATTTTCAGAGTAAGATAGGAAAATATTGTTTGGTTTTCTGCAAAATTACCATGAAATTAGAGAATACTTCAAATTACTTATGCACGACTTAAGTTTACTTACAGTATTATTATTTCCTTGTTCATGTAAAAACATAAACCCTTTATTCTGGTCTGCCTACGTTTAAGTATTTAAGTGCAATTACATTATAATTTTAAATGTAACACATTGGAATTTCATTTAATTACAGGAATTCCCCCCTTAGTTGTGAGTCGTATTACAAAGTGCTTTCCTTACAACCTCCAGTTATCAACCTTGTTTATTAACACAGGCTTTCTGCTTCAGTCAACACAGGTCCCGAGGAAAGGGTAGAAGACCAATGCTGAGATATGTTTTAAGTATTCCAGAGTGTACTGTTACAGTTGTTGTTTCATTCCCAAAGTGTCAGCTGTTAAACTTTAAACTCGATCAATTTGAGCACAAAGTTCTTAGAAGGCATTCAGGTGTGACACTCTTGCGCACAGAGATTTTAAAGCGGCTTTATTTCTTTTATTATTGGACAAATTAAAGTGAAATCATTCTCTGTATTGAATATTCTTTACTACAGTGCTGTAACATATGACAGCTTTAACAGAACATTAAACCAAGCATAACAAACAAAAGTACATATACATGAATTTTCTGCATTTATTTTAGCAATTTATTGGCTTCTTTAGTTCTATTACTTAAGTACAGCTCAAACTGCATCTGAAAATTATCTTACCACAGCTCAGAATCTGTATCATAAGGATACCTCAATAAGACAGAGTGTGAACTTCCTGCTAGAGAAGTTTTCTTCACAAAGTTTAAGGACAAAACAGAATGTAAACAAACAAAGATGCTGGTATTCTGTTGAACTCTTACTCTGCTCTCTTTCCTCCTTCATCTCCACTTTTGTTTTTTCACTCACAGCTCAGAACCTCATGTTTGTTCTGATTTGAAGGCACCATGAACAACACAGCAAACCTGACACCTCATCAAGATTTGTGGCGCAATGTGACGGTTGCAAACACCACCTCATTTTACCGTCCTGCTGTGGACCCAGTGATTGGCAATGTCATTACAGTAATGTTTACAATCATAATCATCATCACCATGGTTTCACTTGGATGCACCATGGAGGTGTCTAAGATCAAGGTGACCAAGATCAGCAGTGAATGCGAATGTATGTGTGGTTTGTCTATATGCAGAAAAGCATTGTGACAAAGCTTGAAAAATTACACGTAAGCAGGGTTTTCGATGATGTCCTTATGCCTGACAACACATTCCAGTTCCTGCAAGGAATTGCTGAGCATGTTGAAATATAATGGATAAAATACGTAATGAACATCACCATTTTTTCTAAGTAAATATGGTTGATGTGAAATTCTCACCAGATGTTGGTAGCAAACCATTTGATCCATTCATGAGAAATGACGCAGGGAAAAAAGTAGCCAACTGAAATCAGTAAATAGAAAGCAATCCTGCCGCTTAATGCAAATCTATTTCACCTGGTTTAGTCCCAAATGATTGCCTATAAAAAGGTGTCTCATTACCACACAAGAAGCATCAGATGAAGGGTAAAACCAACAAGATTTCTCAAGACCTTCGCAGCCTTATTGTTGCAAATCATAGTGATGGCATTAGTTACAGATAAATGTCTAAACTACTGAAGATTGCAGTGTAGCACTGTTGGGGCCATAATTTGGAAGTGGAAAGAACATAATTTCACCATAAACTGCACATGACCAGGTGCTACCAGACAGACGAGTGAGAAGAACCATCAGAGGAGGCACAAGTGTTTCAAAGAAAACAAGTAAAAACACTCAACTGCCATGGTTTGTATGCACACCATACATACCTCAGCACACAAGACTCCATTACTGAAGAGAAAGCATGTTAAAGCATGTTTAAAGCTTGCTAAAAAGCATTTAGACATGCATGTGAAATATTGGGGGAATGTAGTCTGGTCAGGTGAGACCAAAACCATGTTTGAGGTCAAAAGGCACTGCACATTACCCCAAAATCAGCATACCGACAGTGAGGTTTGAAGGTGGGAACATCATGGAGTGAGATTGTTTTTCAGCATATGATACTAGCAATCTTCGTATAATTGAAGATGAATGGAAAAATGTACCGAGACATTCTTGATAACAATCTGCTGCCATCTACCAGGATGATGAACGATGAAGGGTGGACGTTTCAGCAAGACAGTGATCCTAAACACAGATCGAAGGAAACTGAGTTTCTTTCTCTGAAACTAGACTGGCCCAACAAGTCACCTGGTTTGAATCCGACTGAAAATCTGTGGTAAGAGCTGGAGCTCAGAGTTCATAGAACCTTTTATGTGGAAGAATGGCCAAAATCACACCTGACCAATCCACACGACTAGTTTCTCCGTACAGAAGCTGTCATCACCAACAAAGACTTCTGTACGAAATATTAATAATTTTTCCCTGTGTCATTTCTCATTACTATACATAACTTAATTAATGGACATCTATGGTTTGATTTCTTTGCATGTGTGGATTGGATGGGTTGTTAGCATCTGATGAGAATTTCATGTCAGTAGCACCTTTAGAAATATATTTACTTAGAAATGCTTATTTTACCCGTTGTAGATAATTTCTCCAGTGATTTCTAGGTGGGCATGCCTAGAAAAACTACAAAGGGAGGCATACTAATCACAAATCCAGTGTCTCAAAATATTATACCATCACCTAAGAGCAGTCATTAAATTATTTACAACTTCTGGAACAGTTCTTGATTTATACACTCTGCTTGGGTCTTCCATTAATTAGTGCATCGTGGCACTCCTGAGGTGCTATGATGATTTGATAATGGACATTAGCTCACCTGTAATTTTGCTTTGTTTTTTTTTTTCTCTTCCTCTTGACGATACCCCATAGATTCTATGTAGGATTCACCCAAGAGAGTTGGATGACCAGCCAAGCAAAGTAGCCTAATAAAATGGTCATCATAAAAATTATCAGTTTTATTTCTGTGTGCAGGTAATAAGTCCTGTTAGAAAAAGAACTCTACATCTCCATAAAGATTGTCAACAGATGGAAGCTCAAAGTCCTCTAAAGTCTCCTGGTAGTCAGCTGAATTTGGATTTTCAATTCAATTTTATTTTATAGTGCCAAATCACAACAACTGTTGCCTCAGGGCACTTTATATTGTAAAGTAAAGACCATAAAGTTATACCGTTTACAATTGATAAAGTCGATTTGATTCTGTTTTTGTTCAGACAAACCCTGTATCAAGTATACCCTTATACTTGATACAGGGGTCCACTCTACCCTACCCAGGGCAGGGTTACTGGGGTCGTACCCTGGAGGCAATCCTCTCACAGCTCCGAAGTTATTCCTTTAATTGGTAAGGTGCTGAATACCATCCACACCTGTTTGCCTTTGTTGCTGTCTAGGTGTTCTTCGGTCTTTCTCTTGTAGTCTAACTTGGCCTCACGGATACCTCTCTCTTCAGGTTGACACATTCTGTGCTAAGCATAAAAGTGAAGCTGTAAATTTACTAGTTAATCTTTGTTTAACCCTCACTTATGGTCACAAGCTATGGGTAATGACTCAAAAAGAATGAGGTCAAGGATACAAATGGGTGATTGAGTTTTCCTTTAGTGACAGGGTAAGGCGCTCAGCCAATCAAAAGGGACTCGGAGTAGCAGCGCTGGTCCCACACATCGAAAGGAGCTAGTTGTGATGTTTTGGGTATCTGACAAGGATGCCTCATGGATGCTTTCTAGGTGAGGTATTTAGGGCATGTTCGTTTTGGGATGAGGGTCTGTGGCAGACCCAGGACTCAGTGGAGAGATTATATCTCTCAGCTGCCTTTGTAATGGCTCAGTGTCCCCCAAATGAGCAGGAAGAGGTGGCCAGGGTGAGGCTAGACTATGCTTCTTTGCTCCGACTGCTGCCCCATGACCTGAACCTGGATAAGCAGCAGAAAAGAAGTGGATGGTTGGATGGAACAAAGAATTCATGGTTTGAGTAATTTACTCAAACTGGAATAAAATATAGAAATATTTTGAGATACTGGATTTCTGAACATTATCTATTGTAATAAATACAGAATACATGAAAGTTTACCCTTTTCAATTAAAATGCACTTTTTTATAGTAATCTTAGTTTTTAAAAAATATATATATTTCATTTGGCCTTTTTCTGCTTTATTGGATAGACTCAGTGAAGAAGGGACAGGAAAGTGGGGGCAGAGAGAGAAGGGGAAGACATGCCGCCGTGTTCATGTTAATATAAACACAGTGGCATGATACATGTTTGGTAAATTTATGATCAATTTTGCTAACTTCTTCTGTTTACAGAATTACATCATGAAACCTAAGGGGTTGGCTATTGCAGCTATGGCCCAGTATGGGATCATGCCTCTTACAGCCTTTTGCTTAGTTAAGGTTGGTATTTATGTAAAGTTAAATAAGATTACTAACATGCAGTATAAATAATACACATTTGTCTTTACAAAGTTACAAATTTACAAATACAGACAGTGATTTATGATTTGTGTTCCCCACAAAAATCTTTTTACAGGGATTCATAATAAAAAATGTGAAAATTACACTGAGTTAACCAAAAAGAAGAACCAAAAACAGATTTTTTTTATGTGAGGAAAATGAGTGGAACAGACTCAGGTGCAGACCAGATGAATTTAGAATAAAAGTCACAAGTTTATTAACAATCACACCAAGTGAAACTATTTACAGTGCATGGGACTGAGATTTTGAGGGATCCAGGGATGGAGGGGAAACGGGTTCAAAAAACACAGACTCTCCAGTTTCACAATCCTCTTCAGCACTCACGCTCACTTTCACTCCACACCTCACTGCCAGACTCAGGGGAACAGATCAGGAAATAGGGATGGGTCCAGGGATTTATATACAAGTAAACGTAGTTAGAACAGACTAGAAATTCACATGGGAAACAGAGGTTAACAGAGCTGTACTGCCAAGTGTTACTCAACTCAGCTCAGGCAAACTGGCAATCAGGCAGATTCATGGCAGGTGGGCACGTGAGAGGAGACGGTATGGTTTCCAGGAGGTCCAGAGGGAGGAAAATCCAAGCGAGCCACGACAGTCAGGAAGGCAGGGCAAGGAGCGTGGTGAGTGTGAACCCCATGGTTTGTAGACTGACTGATGTAGTAGAACCGAACAGGACAAGCGCTGAAGAGTCACACGGCAGGAGATTAATCTGATAGAACAGTGAGGCAATGTTAAACCTGGGACAGACGAGCATGAACTTGATCACAAGGAGTCAGAGTTACCACAACAGTAGCTGGACAAACTGGTGGAGAGTGGTAGGCAGTGCTGGTTTAAGAACCCTACTTACTGATTGCCATTGAAACGAGGAGCAGGTGAGGTGCTGGAAACTCCACCCCAGAGGATGGAAATCTGGAACTCCTCTAACAAAGAGGAACACCTCCCAGACACTCCCACGGCACATGACAAACGTTGCCCAGTATAATTGAATTTGTGTTGATGTACCAGTATATAATTGACACCAGACATTGTATTTTAGACTATTAGACATTGTTACTGTTATTTACAGCATCCTGCAAGAGGTTATTGGGATTTTGTGTTACAGGGGTTCCAGTTGAGTGATATAACAGGTGTGGTTGTTCTGGTATGTGGCTGCTGTCCTGGAGGAATTTTCTCCAACTCCATGTCTCTGGCTATACAGGGGGACATGAACCTCAGGTACACATAGGAAGTTATGTAGTTGTAATACATTTATAATGAGCAAAAAGATGCTAAAAATGTCATTTGAAGTGATTAATGCTCAGGCAGAAAACTTTACAACAGTTATACCAGTCGATTGTGTTTGCGAACTTTCTCACACTGTGTCTGCCTGTGCAGTTTTCAAATATAACACCAAGACAAGCACAATTCAGACAGTTCAGTTAGATTTTGGCATATCTCTATCTAATGTCCAGCACGTCAGTGGAATATTCCAGGAAGCAGGAATATCTCTAGTAAATTGTTTGAACATCAGCTTGACAAGGACATTTAGCGTTGTGCAGTTATGAGAAGGGTTAATGGGGTCAGTAAAATATGAGGAATATGGAAATCATGAAGTCTGTGAGAATCAGATGTCATTTTTAATTCAGAAAGGCTAGTTTCCATAGCTCAGAGTAAAGCAACGTATTTGTCTCATCCTTGTCTTCTCCAGCATCGTGATGACTTCCTGCTCTACAGTGTTGGCTCTGGGTATGATGCCTCTCCTGCTCTACATCTACTGCCAGGGTTTCCCCAGCGTGCAGAATGCTGTCCCTTATGGTGAAATTATGTTATCGTTGGTCTTGATCCTTGTCCCGTGTAGCATCGGCATCATCATCAAGACCTACAGGCCACAGTACTCGAAGAAGTTCACGAAGGTTTGTGCATACTGACAGGAGAATGAAGGTCAGACAGATCACTAAAACTGATTAACAGTGTTGATTATTCAGTTGGTACAGGAATGGCAAATAAAGACTTCAATGACTCATATTTTAAATATTTGTTTAACAAAAAAACCCCAAACAAAACGGAAAACCTGTAGATTACATCATCCTACAAATTCTAGAATTTGCTGATTTTTTTTTCTTAACTTGACACACAGAGAAACTGAATAACTTTGTCTTCAGACAAGTCTAAACATCTTTCTCTAAACTCAAATAATTCCTAATGATACAGTACCTAACGGCAGTCAGAGAGCTGTTGCCTAGCCTGTAGAGTTCTGTGCGTCACTTTGATATGCTTCCGCAGACCATCACTGACCCACCATACTAAAAAATATTACAGGCAGCATACTGTTTGCCATGGCTTCTCCAGACCCTCCACACTGTCAGGGACAGGGTCCACTAGAGGACGTCTGGCCCTCAGGCCACCCTTATGAAAGAGACATTCACAGAATTTTTTAGGGCTCTGACAGTGCTCATCCTGTTCCCTTTTGCACAAAGGAGTTACCTGTCCTGTTGGTGGGTTAAGAACCTTCTAAGGCCCTGTCCAGCTCTCCTTGACAGGGCCTATTAACTGGTTGCATACCACAGGCCTCCAAACACTTGACCCAGCTGTCTTATCAAGTTATAGGCCACTGTCGAACCTTCCTTTTCTTTCAAAACTTCTTCAAAGAGTAGTTGTAAAACAGCTATTTTCTTTTCTGTAGAAAAAAATGTTTATTAGAAGAGTTCAGTCAGGTTTCAGAGCTCATTACAGTACTGAAAAGCCATTAATGAAGGTAACAAATGACCTTCTTATGGCCTCTGACAGTGGACTCACTTTTGTGCTTGTCCTGCTGGACCGCAGTGCAGGGTTCTGTCCTACGACCAGTTGTGTTTACATTATACAGACAATAACATTAAAGACATAGCATTCATTTTCACTGGACAGATAACACCCAACTTTATCTAGACCTGGATGACCTGTCATTTTCTGCTTCTAAATTCAGATAAAACTGAGTTTATTGTTCTGGGCACTAAAAATCTTAGAAATCAAGTCAAGTCAATTTGCTTTATTGTCATTCCAACCATGTGCAGTGGTACAGTAAAGAGTGAAATGAGACAACGTTTCTCCAAGACCATGGTGTTACATATGACATATAACAGACAATCAACACAGGACTACATAGAACCTGACAGTACCTGACAGTGACTGTACCTGACAGAACAGTACAATACAGACACAACAGTGCAAAAGAAATGTGAAAAAGACTGAGTATTGTGCAAAAAGTAACGTGGTGTATGAAGGTGTGCATGTGTGTGTGTCAGTCCAGTCACTAACTGTTTAGGAGTCTGACAGCTTGGGGGAAGTTACTGTTTCGCAGTCTGGCAGTGAGGGCTTGAATGCTCCAGTACCTCTTGCCAGAAGGCAGCAAGATGAAGAGTGTAGTGAGGGGTGTGTGACGTCCTCCAAAATGCTGGTGGCTTTACAGGTGCAGTGAGTGTGATAAGTGTCCATGATGGGCTTCAACGATCTTCTCAGCTGTTATGGTGTCTAACAACATCAGCTTAATATCACCTCTATCACCTTAGTAGAGCACTTCACTCTCAGACTGCAGGTTTATTTGTGGTTCCTAAGGTATTTAAAAGTAAAATGGGAGACAGAGCCTGCAGTTTTCAGGCCTCTCTTCTGTGGAACGAGCATCCAGTTTGGATTCAGGAGATAGACACTATCCCTACTTTTAAGATTAGACTTAAAACTTTCCTTTTTGCTAAAGCATATAGTTAGGGCTGGATCAGGTGACCCTGAATCCTCCCTTAGTTATGCTTCAATAGGTCTAAGCTGCTGAGGCTTCCCCTGATGCAATGAGTTTCTTCTTCACTCACCTTTTAAACTCATTATGTGTGTATACACCAGTCTGCATTTAATAATTACTCTCTGGCTCTCTTCCACGGTGTGTCTTTGTCCTGTTTTCCTCCTCTCACACACAGCTGGACACGGCAGATGGCCGTCCCTCTCTGAGCCTGGTTTTGCCAGAGGTTTCTTCCTTTTAAAAGGGCATTTTTACTTCATCTATCACCAAAGCGATTGGTCATAGGGGGTCATATCATTGTTGGGGTTTTCTCTGTATTATTGTAGGGTTTTACCTTACAATATAAAGTGTCTTGAAGCAACTGTTGTTGTGATTTGGAGCTATAAATAAGCTGAGTTAAGTTGAGTTGAATTAAATTTAAATCAATCAGAAATGATGAGGAGGGTAAGATCTCAACGGCCTCCACCTGTGAAACTATTCTGGTTTTGAACATTGTCTTGTTTTTGCATCTCTGGCACACCTGTTGTTGATTTCATCAACATCCAAGCCACTAAAACTGATTAACAACCCCCTCTCTACTTAACTGACCAGATCAATATCCCAGAAGTGTAATTTAATTGATCCTATACTCAAATTCTTTTGAGCAACACAAAAGAAGAAGAGAAGTCAAACACTGATTTATGTCCTGTCTTGTTGTTCTTAGGTAGGCATGATTATAATGCTGATTATACTTGTGGGGACCTTGAGCTTAATTGCTATTGGAAGCGGACATATCATCCTGACTATGATGTCTCCTTCGCTCTTGGCCATCGCTGGTCTCATGCCTTTGATGGGCTACTGCTTTGGATACGTGTTCTCTTCAATCTTCAGACTCATCCACAGGTAGGTTATTTGTTTAATTCAATCATCAATGGATATATATATATATATATACATACACACATATATCCTTCCATATGCCTTCAGGGAGCGGAGAACCGTTTCCATGGAAACAGGCTGTCAGAATGTCCCGCTGTGCACCACCATATTGAAGATAGCTTTCCCTGACGACGTGGTGGGTCCTCTGTATCTATTCCCAACAGTCTACTTGGTGTCTCAGTTGTTGGAGGCGGCGATGATCATCATGCTGTTTAGGTGCTACCAAAGGTTCAAGAGAAAAGAGAAAGGTAAGAGTGACAGCAGGATTCAGATGTTACATTTTAACACAGGCCTTTTATCACACAAGATTTAAAAAAAAAAAAACAAGTATCTACAGATGTCTGGCTGGTCGTTATTTCACAAAAATTCAACTGTGACTTGATCAAGTGTGGGTGTGGATGTTGTGGACATCTGAAGTGGGCAATGCTAGAACAAAGTTTGGGTTACTTCACTGAACTGCATGTTGTACCCTTTCATGTTGTAGGTTATGGAGAACCACTATTGACAATATTATACTCACATGTACTGGTACCCAAACTGACCTTTTAAAAAGGTGCTACATTAGATATAGTGTAATTTATTCTATATAATTTCATTATTAATAATGTATTTGCTTTGATTGTTAGTCATTTGAGTGGTCTCATTGATCACCGAAAGCATTATGTGCCTCATATCTGCCTCTACAAGAACAAAAGCCCTACTATGTGGCAACAGTGCTAACCACTGCACCACTCTGACCTGAGACGAACACACAATAAATGCACACTTGAGCCTCAGTTACAGGTATGAGACAGTTAAATGCAAATTTATGGCATTCTGCATTTAAGCATTAGTAATTATTATTAACATCTGGCACTCTCAATAGTTTAAATTCAGTTCAATTTGATTTCAATCCAATTTTATTTATATAGAGCCAAATCATAACAGTAGATGCCTCAAGGCACTTAGTATATTATATATAATATAAATGTATTAAGGTATTACATTCTAGGTTTTTATAATAATACAGAGAAACCCCCAACAATCAAACCACCCTCCTATGAGCAACACTTGGCCACAGTGGGAAGGAAAAACTCTAGTTTAATAGGAGGAAACCTTCAGCAGGCTTAGGGAGCGGCAGCTACCTGCCACGATTGGTTGGGTTGGAAACTAGGAAAACCTAGTTTACCTAGTTATTCTAGACACAGGAACTTGAACACATAGTACATTACTAAACACACAGTCTGTGGTTGAAGCAGCAGAAAAAAAGAGGCAGAGAAAATGAGCAATTCCACCATCAGGTGTGGATGAGCGAAAACAATACACGAAATTATGACCTGAGTCGTAACAAAAGGCAAGCACCAATGAGCCCACAAAAAGGTTTCTGGCTAAGAGTCTCTGCTGCCTGTTCTTGCTTTCCATTCTACACACAAAAAAAATGTCAAAACAGCACCAAAACAAAGCAAAGAATAACTTTGTGATTGTGTTTTGTTTAGACAGATGAATAACCAGACCTTAGGATTTCACATTTAACCACAGGTTGAGCAACTTTTGTGCCAAATCTTGGTTTGTGTTAATACATCTGCTTGTCTGACCCACAGAAACTTACCAGGCTGCGGCCACTGGAGAGGATCTGAAAGAGTCTGATGTGTGATGTCAATTACCACTCATATATGTCTCTATTGTAAAGCGCTTTGGGTGCCTTGAAAAGTGCTATATAAATCCAATCCATTATTATTATTATTATTATTATTATTATTATTATTATTATTATTATTAGCGTGAACGGTTTCACCAAAGGGGCTCCAGATGAAGTAACCAAAAATAGCTTACTTACAGCTTAATGAACAAATAGAAAAATGTGCAACTGTATTTCTTGATTATAAAACAGTATCGTTATCTGAAACCTGTAAATGTATTAGTAACTTCAGTTATAAAGCACTAATGAAGCCAAAATCCAGTTTTAAATAAATTTTTGAAAAATCTGATGAGTCTATCTTTTTCCTACATCATACAATTACAAGTTTCCACTGAAAACAAATTCATTATGTACATTTATGTTTTTTCAAGCTCTTGTCCACTAAGTACCAATAAGTACCACTGAGGAAATGCCAGGAAACACGTCCACCGTCTCATGGATTACTACATTACAGGCTGCAGTATGTGAGATGAGCAGAGCTCTGAGTTTGTGATATGCACTGCGTGAGCTCCACAGAGCACTGTCCAGTTTTCATTCCTGTTCACCTTGACCACCTTAGACTTTCAGTAGATCTCAAGGTCGTGGTGCCCACAAAACGGTTAGATGTAAACATGATGGTGCTCGACTTCAGAAGGAAGAGCACAGCTACATAGACCATCACTGTCCTGGGATAAGATGATGCCCAGGTACTCCACTAGGTACTCACAGGTACAGGAAGGCAGATCCATCTCCTGCAATTGATTGGGGTGGAGGGGAGGAGGACAAAACAAAAGATCCAGCTGGTCATGGAAAATTACCGCTCCTCTCAGAGCCTGGTTCTGCTAGAGGCTTCTTCCTGTTAAATGAGAGTTTTTTCTTCCTACTTTCACCGAGTAGAGTAGGGTAGATATATGGACAAATTTTGTATTTGATGTCAAGGAAAACTAACATTTTAAAAGACAATGGGAAACAGTGGCAACAAAAAAGTTCTGGCTAAGAGTCTCTGCTGCCTGTATTCGTATTCCATTTTCCACAAAAAAGGCAAAACAAATACAAAAACCTCCATCAAAGAGTAACTGTGCAATTGTGTTTTGTTTTTTGCTCAAGACCACTTTTTTAAAAAATCCCAAGAAAGTCTCCATGGAAGCACAAATATAAAGAAACAAGGGGAGGCTCAAGACTTTTGCACTGCACTCTCAGTGCAAAGGGCTGTCCGTGTATGTGCTGCTGGTTTTAAGGTTTATGAGAAACCATGCTTTGAATGCTCTAGTGAGATGCCACAGCAATCAAAAACAGCACATTTGTCACAGCTGAAACCGTGCAAAGTGGGCCGTCTCAGAACGGAAAACACACGGAGACAAGGGGTGACATAAAACACAAGAACTTTATTACAACAAGACTATGAATCATGAACTCTGAACGGAATTATCAACAATAATGAGAAACAGGGTCAGAGAAGGTCAGAGGACTATAACTTGGGTATTTTTCAAGATCTAAGGTCACAATGAGAAACTAAGGCTAGAATGGGTCGGAAACATCACCAGACATCAGTGCACTCAAAGTTCAAGGTTTGGTGGAGGGCATGGGCACCAGGAAATGCAACCAGGAGTCTCGGTACACTGCAAGAAAAAAAGAGGAGATTAAGGGACCATGACCCAGAGCCCCGGAGATGGAGAAAGCAGAGTGTAGATTAATTAATCTTACAGTTTTGCAGGTGGTGGACTGGTAAGGTGGGGGAAGGATGAGTTGTCCAGGTGAGCTGATTACAGAGCAGGTGATCCGTAGGGCTCTGTGATGGTGACAGGAGGGCAGGCAGGTAAGCTGAATGAGTGACAGGATAGAGAAACTGCACAGTCACATTTAGACCAGCAGCTGGGTGAGAGTAAGTGTTGTCTAAGACGAAACCTGAAAGCCGACTGGAGGTCTGTAGAGACAAACAAAGTCAACAGCTTTCTGCAGAAATCAGCTCTTTAACCAAAACTGTAGCAACTAACACTGACTGTGGCACGCTGAGCACTTGGCGGAGAGTAATGGTGATCGCTGATCCTAAATGCTGACAGCATAATTGCTCCCAGGTGTGGAGAAGCGTCAGAACGGCTTGAGTTGGCGCTATATAAATAAAATTGAACGGAACTGAACGCAACGCAGCGACTCTGCCCAGAAGTGGAGACAGCAAAAAAGAAGAAAACTCCAGCACTCACCCGGACCATGACAACATTATGACCACATGTCTGTAAGAATTTAGAGGAACAGATGTAACATTTAGTTCAGGTGTATGGTGCGTCTAGTACTTCTGGTTGTCCTAACATCTATCTAATCTGTGCAGTTATAACTCAGATCAAGATTTTTTCTTTTCTTCATTTAAGCAATATTAGTCCTTTAAAAGCAGCAGTGGTTCATTATACTTGAATTATTTTTTTCTCTCTCAATAGCGCAGTGTTTTGAATGAATATTAGGCAATGTGAAAAAGTGTAATTCATCTGCATGTTGACATTTTCCTTGGAAATTCAGCAAATAGCTAAAGGATTTTTAAAGAAGGGCACAGGTTTTCACAATGCTGGGTTTTAATTTCAGTATTAGTTCATTATAGTTAAAAATAATAACTTTTAAAAAATCTATGTAAATCACTGTTTCTGTCATGGCAGTGGCAGCAGATGTGTGGAGTTATAAGAGAAGGTCCCAAATGCAGGCACAGGCTTTGATGCGAGTGAGCTTTTATTTACAGTAGGTGACATTCAAACAAAAACAGGAAATGAGTGGCGTGGAGCTATAAGAAACTTAACTGGGAGAACTAAAACCTAACATGAGCCTGAACTGAAAACAAGAAACCTGAATACCTGGAAGAGGAGACAGAGAGCAGGGGCATGACAGACAGACGAACCGACAACAAGCACAAAGAATAATAATAATGGATTGCATTTATATAGCGCTTTTCAAGGCACCCAAAGCGCTTTACAATTCCACTATTCATTCACTCTCACATTCACACACTGGTGGAGGCAAACCACAGTTGTAGCCACAGCTGCCCTGGGCAGACTGACAGAAGCGAGGCTGCCATATCGCGCCATCGGCCCCTCTGGCCAACATCAGTAGGCTGTAGGGTAAAGTGTCTTGCCCAAGGACACAACGACCAGGACAGAGCCTGAACTGAAAACAAGAAACCTGAATACCTGGAAGAGGAGACAGAGAGCAGGGGCATGACAGACAGACTAACCGACAACAAGCACAAAGAATAATAATAATGGATTGCATTTATATAGCGCTTTTCAAGGCACCCAAAGCACTTTACAATTCCACTATTCATTCACTCACTGGTGGAGGCAAGCTACAGTTATAGCCCCAGCTGCCCTGGGGCAGACTGACAGAGGCGAGGCTGCCATATCGTGCCATCGGCCCCTCTGGCCAACACCAGTAGGCTGTAGGGTAACGTGTCTTGCCCAAGGACACAACGACCAGGACAGAGATCGAACCGGCGGCCTTCCGGTTACAGATGCGCTTCCCAACCCCCTGAGCCACTGTCGCACACACGGTAGCTGTGTCCAAATTCATGGGACACATGAGGACCCGGCCTTCGCGGTCTATGTGGGCCAGGTCCTCAGGAGGTAGACCGGAAGTAAACAGCTGGGGAAATTGGACGGTCTAGCCTTCTGATTAGCGTCCCCACTGTCTCGGTGGAGTTTAATAAACTCGGCCGTCTGCTCCTTGCTATCTAAAATATAACAGAACATTGGAGTAAATTCTCAACCATCTCACACTTCCATTTAATCAGTTTTCTGTTTGACGTTTATTCAGCTGTGTGAAGCCCAAGGAGGAACTTGCCCGGGGGATTAATAAAGTTTTATTTAATCTAATCTAATCTAATCTAATCTAATCTAATCTAATCTAATAACTTTAATCTCAGCCAAACTGATTTACTCACGAACAAATAAAACACTGAAAAAAGCCCAACAATAACATTTTTAGGTTGTCTAGGTGATTTATATATTACGTTTAACCTGAGTAGCGAAAGTCCGCGGTGATCTGAAAATGATGTGCCGGGAGTTGTGCCGTTCTCTGCGGCTCTAGTGACCCTTGAGCTCTCGGCTAGCTATCGAGCTGGTGGGTAACAGACGTCTCCGAAAACGTCGAAGCACTTTTGCAAATATGCGACACCTTGATAAACCGAGCAGATGTTTGAAGTTTACACACCCACATTCTCGCCTGAAAATATGTTAAAAGTTAATTTTGTGACCCAGAAAGATTAATAAGAGTAATTTTAAAACTTAGTAGCGGCCGCCATTGCCGGAAACTGGAGTTTGGCTGGGCCGCGCTATGAATTCTGGGATATGGTAGGCCCACGAAGGACACACCCGACCCATCCTTCAAATTCGGGGAAAAGGAGGACGCATTTGTCGGCTGTATTCGGAGGAGTCTACGAATTTGGACAGCCTTCGGCGCGTCGCTGTGATGTAATCGGCCTACAAATGCAGCCTCAGGAGGATGCAGCCCATGAATTTTCGACACAGCTACAGTATGTACACAGGGAGGGAAAAGAGGAAGTTGCACACAGAAGGGAGACACGGCTTAACCTAATGAACATGACGAGACAGGGAGGACGTAAAAATGAATACACTGACATAAGACACGGACCTTCACAATAAAACAGGAAACAACACACTCGCAAAGAGACAGACTCAGAGACACAGGCTTGATACAGAGACCTGACTGAACTGGAACAGAAGAAATATGGGAATCAAAACCTAGGAACTCGAAATCTTTGCAGAAGACATAACCAAAATAAACTAAAACATAAGATAATATTAATTAACACAAAACACTGAGTCAACAGTCTCAGGACCATGACAGTTTCACAGGAGATTTTTGTGGCTTTTTGGGTTTGTGCCCCAGTTTATTTTTATTCTGTTTTTGTAGCAGTGACACACACAGAGGTTTCTACTTCAAAACAATTAATGACATTTCAAACAGCATCTTTTTGACTCACAGTAATCATCTCACAGCAGAATGCAGTCTGAGCGGTACGTCAGCTGTAGATCACTTTGAGGGATTTATAGTAAATGCGGGTGGAAACACCAATCACTGCCCCATCTGCAACAAACAGTACCTTCTGCCTTAAACATCTTGTCAGTAATTCTGATATTTTAAGCACTAAATGATGATTTTTAGTTCATTATTTTTCATCTACAAGCAGAGCCTTAACATTTGCTGTGAGACAATTCACCGACTCCCTTGGCGTGGCATTTTCAGTAGCGAGCGTTTCCACCTGCTGCTGGCTGAACTCCAGGGATTCTCGCAAGGATTTAAATTCCCGGTGTAGAATCTCCACCAAGGACAGCCTTGCATCAAAACTGGACAATCGTTGGTCGATTGACTCCAGTATGTCGGCAATATCTTTGCCGGCTAGCAATGTTGTGCCGGGGAATCTGCCGGGCGACATCTTTTCGACCACAGCGTCTCAGATTTGGCCGGGGAATATGCACTCTGGGCCTTCTTCATTACGAGATCCTGGAAGCACAGATCAATGTAATCTTGGAGAGCCTCTAAACTCTCCCCGTTGTTCTCCAGGGTGTTGGAGATGATTTAGACACTGTTATGCCGATGACACCCAGCTCTACCTTTCTTCTAAACCCAATTCACCCCTCCCACCTACCTCCCTCTCAAACTGTCTTATTGAGATTAGGTGTGGCATGGAGACAATCAGCTTGTGACACTGCTGCGGTATTACTAGGGGCCCCGGATGAATTGATAATTGTCTTCAGCTCCTCTATTTCTGGGTTTCGGGGTTGACTGTTTCTCATCTTCCTCATGGATTTTCAGTGGGATTCAAGTCTGGCGAGTTAGATGGCCAGCCAAGCAAAGTAGCCTAATAAAATGATCAGCAGCCTAAATGGTAGTAGTTTTTGTTAGCAGATAGAACTATAAAGTTCACACCTCACACCGGACTTCAAACACCTTTGATTCTTCGCCTCTCTACTTTTCCTCATGACTCAAAGACTTTGAATTTCAAATGAAATGCAAAGTTTACTTCAGACCACTGAGCAGCAGACCAGTTCCTTTTCTCCTTAGCCAACATAAAATCTACTAATGCTGTCTCTCATTTAGGAGTGTCTTTCAATTAATCAACTCAAGTCAACTTTCCATTAATATGCTGTAGTTTTTAGCAGTTAGCTTCTGTGGCTTACCCTTCTTGCCAGAGGGTTTCGATCATCATCCTTTGAACAGCTGTCAGGTCAGCAGTTTTCCTCATAATTGTATTTGCATGTGGCAAACTAAACTCTGAAGTACACTGTTTATGCTGTTTGAGTCATTTGTATTAAATGTTTTAATAACTGGTGAAACTGGATTTCTCATTTTCATGAGCTATGGTCATAACCTGTGGTCATGAATATAGAACACATGAAAGTTTACTTTAAAAAAAAAGACCTCCAATTTTCTAAATTTTGGAGGTGCACTAGAGTGTATATATATTTTAATAATTGTGTACTTTCCCCAGTTTCCAGCATTACATGATGAAACCTAAAGGACTGGCTATTGCAGTTGTGGCTCAGTATGTCATCATGCCTCTTACAGCCTTTTTCATAGCTAAGGTTGGTATTTATGCAAAATTTTAAAAAGATTATACAGTAACCAGTTAAATAATGCACTTTTTATTTATGTATTATATTTATTTATGGATTTATGGATATTTTGTTATGATTTGTGCCTCCTACAAAATTTGGACAGAGATGAGCTCAGTTACTTGGTTAATGTAATTTTTTTCCACGCCCATTTATTATACCTCCCATGAACTCTCATTTATGTCACTGTACTTTATTTCAATATATTAAGTTTCCATAGCTGACACCAGACTGGAATTTGTATTACTATTAGACATTCTTACTGGTATTTGTAGCACCCTGTAAGAGGTTAGTGTGATTTTGTGTCACAGGTGTTCCAGTTCAGTGATATAACAGCTGTGGTTAATCTGGTCTGGGTCTACAGGTGGACATGAACCTCAGGTGCATACACAAAGTTATGCAGTTAATTGGTCAATGTTTAAAATAACACACTGATATGTTTTTCTAACATAACTGATTGACTTGATATGTCTGTCCAAATTCACCGGTCTACAAAAATATCCTTTGTTTGCTACTGGAAATTCAGATCAGCTCTGCATCTTTTTTTTTTCTCTTTTTTTTACACTAACTCAAGTAAGAACTAAGAGCAATCAGTCATCATGTTCAGATTAAATTTTCCCTAATATCCATTGCCTGTCACTTTTATATCCTGATGTTCATCACTGAAAATGTCCAAATTTGATGGAAAAAAAAGTTGAGATAAGAATGAAAAAAGTTCATCTTTAGTGACATTCTGGCACCCATTAGCAGATATGCTTTCAGCACATTATCCACGAGTTCACTATTGTCATATGCTCTATAAATGCCAAGAAAATTCCTGGCAACCTGCACTAATGCTTTCTGTGCTGCTGACTCAATCAGTTTTCTTTTTGACCTCATTGTCAAGCAATAGTGCATGGATTTCAGGACCGAAAAAACACCTTTCCTACTTTTGGCAATGTTAGGGAGTTTTTATTGTTTTATTTGCTTATGCTTCAAAAGTTATGTTATACATATTTCACCAGACAGTTTTCTGTTGAAACAGGAAGCTGACCCTGTGACACTGACAAGAGACCAGTACAGAAATACATATCCGCAGAAGTTGACTTGCATTATATTATTCTTAGAAATTGACTTGCAACACACATACTTTGTGACACACACACACAGCTTACACACACAGACAGCATCAGGACCTGCGTAACAGGAAATGTGATTATATTTGCATATTGACAATGTAACCTATAAAAATAAACGAATACTGCAGTTCGGTGTGATTTGCTCTGAGCTTTTCACCCGTGCCGCACGTTGTCAATCTTAAGTGTCTCAGTGTTGTTTATTCACCTGACTGTTTGTTAACTGTAAATCTCTGACAGGCGACGAAACTTATTTATTAAATGCTGAAATGAATTGCACTTTCTGTCCATTCTTACTATTGTCCGATATTTCCAGTGTCAAGGTTATTACCTGATCAGCCATAGAAATTAAAAAAAGATGCAATACATCTGTGTTGCAACATCAATTAAATGTTCGTCATCGTGGGGGAAATATCTGCCATGTTTTTGTGTACGATGTCAGGAACTTAGCGTTAAAGTGAATGTTCCCAGTTAGAAGTCCTTTTTTCACATGAATACACAATAAGGACGGGAGTATACAATTACTGGGCACTGGATTAGGTACACCTAGTAGTACCAGGTCAGAGTCCTTTGTGTCTTCACGACAACGTTAACCCTTTTTGGCACAGAACCAACAAGGTGCTGGAAACATTTCTTAGAGCTTCTGGTCCATATTGACATGATAGCATCACATAGTTCCCACTGATTTGTCAACTCTAAATCTTCTGCTCCATAAGAGCCCAAAGGTGCTCTATTCAATCGAGATCTGGTGACTGTGGAGGTCATTTGAGTATAACAAGTTCGAGAAACCAGTTTGAAATTATTTAGGCTTTCTAACATAGTGCATTATTTTGCTAGAGGAGACTATCAGAAAATGGGCACACTGCGACCATAAAGGGATGAACAGGGTTCTCAGCTTGGCTGTGACATTTGTGACCTGCTCATATGGTGCTAAAGGGTGTTCTAAGCAAATATCCCTTACACCATTACACCACCAGCCTGAACAACTGATACAAGGCAGGATGAATTGAGTTGAATTGAACTGAGTTGAACTCAGTTTTATTTATATAGCACCAAATTGCAACAGTTGCATCAACAACATGGATCCATGATTTCATGTTGTTTACGCTAAATTCTTACACTACCATCCAAATATGTCTGCAGAAATTGAGACTCATCAAACAGGCAATGTTTTCCTACTTTTCTGCAGCTGTAAGCAATCTGCTTCACGTTTTAACCTCCTAGGACTTGGCGTCCACATATGTGGACATCACATTTTGGGTTGTCTAGACCAAAATACTAAATTTTGCTCTACAAGGGCCTGATATCCACTTACAAGGACATTATACTGCCTCTGTTTTATAGAAATTTAAAACGAATATCCTCATATGTGGCTCTCATTTTTCAATTAAATTTTATTGATATAGCACCAAATCACAACAACAGTCACCTCACTATAATGGAGATTTTTTTTAGTGGTGATCTTTATCTTAACATGCATCGAAAATGGAGACATCGCCATGGCTGTGCTGTCTCCTTCACTCTTGGCCATTGGCGCTCCCATGCCTTTCATGGGCTTCTCCTTTGGATATCTGTTCTCTGGGATCTCCAGACTTAGCCATGCGTAAGTGATTTTATTCAGTCACTGATGGATATTGTTAGTGGTCATATGAGCCTTTCTGTATATATATATATACATATATATTACACATGTGAATTACTCTATCTGCCCTCAGGGAACGGAGGACCATTTCTATGGAAACAGGCTGCCAGACTATCATGCGGGGCTCCACCGTATTGAAGATTGTTTTCCCCCAGGAAGTGATAGGCAGTCTACATGGTGTTTCAGCTGTTGGAGGGGATGGTGCTC
This sequence comes from Pundamilia nyererei, assembly GCF_000239375.1. Classification (NCBI taxonomy): domain Eukaryota; kingdom Metazoa; phylum Chordata; class Actinopteri; order Cichliformes; family Cichlidae; genus Pundamilia; species Pundamilia nyererei. The sequence continues at coordinate 2,963,556 of NW_005187475.1, read as the reverse complement.
ACCATGACAACAGATTTCAGAGTTTACATGTTGACAAAGGCCCTTTACGTCTATTAACAGTATAACATTGTATTTTCACAAAGGGGTAATAGTTCAAATGTATTGTTCCATGCAGCGTTGTGTGTAGCAGGCAGGTTAGGACCCAAATGCAGGACTCTCAGGATAGACTGAACTTAACAACAGCTTTATTTAACACAAATAACTAATTACAAGGAACTTAAATGGCAGGAACTCATGGATCCAAACACTGAACAAACACTAAAGGCTGTGTGTCCTGATCAAACAGGACACACAGCACACACAGGTGAAATGACAAGGTGCTTAGAGAGGCTGCAGAGATTGGAGCAGGCCAGGAAAAGGCCAAAACCACTAAACAAGCCTAAAGTATGATAATTACAGTTCATTTGGGCAAGGGAACAACCATCTACTGCAAGAAGACCTAAGCTCAATATCCTCCAAGGTGGCAGATGGGAGTAGACCTGTGAAGGAAGCTTAATATCCCACCTGTTACCCAGGCAACGTTGAGGCCTGACATGGATATCTAATCAGAGCAGGGTAAGGAGGTCATCTGCTCAACTGGGCCTAAAATCTCAAGATACGACCTCGAGACATTTCAAGAGCATAAAATACCAAGTGCAGAGAGAAAGAATGGCAAAAGAGAGTCCCCAGAAAACACTGTATTGTTTCAGGGAATGAGCAGTAGACAGCTGTTCACAGGATTGGGGAAGCAGCTGAGTGAGCCTATTGTTGGCCCTGGTATATGGAGGAGGGGGGCTGGGCTAGAAGCCTCGAGGTTGTTTGTAGTGATTTGGCCACCACTGCTGACCTGCCATCAGGAGAGTCAAAATAGTCAGTGAAGGTTGGGTATCATCTGGCAACATCAACTCCAGGCTGAAGACCATAATTGCTCTATAGTACCTACAGTTGTGGCATCCTGGGGTGTGTTAAGGAAGCTTGAACACTACATGAACAAATGCACTGGTTCACACCTCTGAAATGGCACTTGCTGTGGTTCCTACATGCTTCCACTTTGCAACAATGATTGTGGAAACCTCTTCCTTCCTGGGAACACAGCGTGGTGATAAGGATGTTTAAAGGATGTGCACAAAGCTGCATCTGGTCAGTTGGCTGATCAATTTGTTTCACCAACTCACCTACACAAGGCAATTTGTAAAGGGCGCAGCAGCCGTGGCAGTTTGTCTTGAAACAGCAATGGTATCTCCATATTTTGACTTTCTTCTCAAAATAAATCTTTTAGAATAGAATAGAATAGCCTTTATTGTCATTGTACAGAGTACAACAAAATTGGAGTGCCACTCCCTTGGCTAAAGATTCAATAATAAATATAATGTAAAATATAAAAAGTACAATAAAACAATCTCAAGTACTCAAACAATAGTAAGTACAATATATACAGGATAGCAGCATTAATATAATGACAGTATGAATAGCAGCATGATATAATGGCAGTGACGGTATGGTATAGCTAAGCAGGTTCAATTGTTTTTATGCTTATTTACTACGGTGATAGCTCTGGGAAAGAAGCTATCCCTGAATCTGTTTGTCCTGGTTTTATGTGACCTGTACCGTCGGCCTGACGGTAATAGTTCAAACAGTTGATTGCTGGGGTGAGAGTGGTCCTTGATGATATTGCCAGCTCTGCTGAGGTACCGAGAGTTTGCAGTGACCTCCAGGCTGAGCAGAGAGCAGCCAGTGATCTTCTGGGCTGTGTTGATGACCCTCTGCAGTACTTTCCTGTCTGCAGCTGAGCACCCTGCATACCATGTTGTTATGCCGTACGTTAGGATGCTCTCTATGGTGGCTCTGTAAAATGTCACCAGCAGCCTCTCTTTACATTATTCTCAGAATGATCACCAATATTTTTTTTTCTTAACATGGCCTTAAGACTCCATCAAACAGAGGACAAAAATTAGTACCAATAAAAACTGTGAAAAATCACAGCTTCATTTTTCGTTGGATTGGAGTTTCTTTGATAAACGACTAAAAGATTGATCAGCTTTTAAAATAGTTGGCTGTATATCTTTACAATGCATGCGTTTTAAAATTCAGTGACACTTATCTAAGCCACTGGATGACTTATGAAGCTACAAACTCATTTACAATTTTTCTGTCAGGCAGCACGAACTCTTGAAAACTGAATCTTCCAGCTTTTCCTGCTTCCATCCATCCATTCGCTTCCGCTTATCCTTTTCAGGGTCGCGGGGGGCGCTGGAGCCTATCCCAGCTATCATAGGGCGAGAGGCGGGGGTACACCCTGGACAGGTCGCCAGGCTGTCGCAGGGCCAGCTTTTCCTGCTTGAACATGTCAAAATGTCTGTAAAAATCTCAAACTACCAATCAGATACTGAGAAAACAGTTTGCCGTTTGTTCTTATTTTTCCATTCACACAAACACAAAAAAAAAAAAAAAAAAAAAAGAACAATCAAAGAATAACCGTGTGATCATGTTTTGTCTACGCAGACGAATAACCAGACCTTAACATTTCATGTCTAACTACTAGAAACTTTTGTGCCAGAGCTTGGTTTGTAATGAACCTGCCTCTAACCCACAGAGAATTACCAGCCTGCGGCTACTGGGGAGGAGCTGAAGGAGTCTACTGTATAACATCAATCAATGATGTGAATTCTCAGACAAGTAAATCTTAAAGCTGACTATACAAACGGAAAAATGTCCTACTGTAGAGTTATTATACCATACTGCAATCTGAAACTTGTAAATGTATTGGTGCTTTATAACTTAAGTTACTAATGACGACGATCCAGTTTTAATGAAAATTCTTTTATTAGTTAAGTCTATTGTCTTTCTACACCATACAAACACCCATTATAATTTTCACTGAAAATAAAATCCTCATGTACAAAAATCTACCCTCCACCCAAACTCTCATAGTACCAACAAGGGCCACTGGAATTACATTTAAAACGAAAGTCTGCAATCTGTACACAAAATCCCAAATAAAAACAAGTACAACACTAATGAAAACTGCATTCTGTAAGCAAAACCACTGATCCTTGAGTTTTTGACTCTTAAAATAATAAAGCCACCGCAAAAACAAAAGAAAAAAAAAAGTGGGATTTATTAAATTAATTTTTCTGTACAGCTGTTTAACTGATGCTGTGCTTAATTATACACAATTGTTCTGATAGAGAGCTGCCAAAGTTACATTAAGAGTATTAAGCACAAATAGGTAAAAAAAACAAAAACAAAACAAAGGTATTATATTCTGATGAAACAAAAGCACATGCAACCATCAGAAGTTATACAGCAGCAGCTGTGGGGTTCAGAAAACATGAGCAATAAGCACAGGAAATATGATCTCAAATTCTGCCACTGACCAGCAAAAGGTATCACAAAAGGATTAAGTGGTGATGTATCAAAAGCATCCTAGAGTTGAACAGAAATTCAAATCCCTGTTCAGAGTTTATTATAGTGGAGAGATTCATTTAACTGATGCAGATGCTGGCTCACACAGCGTTTTGCAAGAAGAAACAAAGGTGGTGCATGTCCGCACCTGAAATTGAGCCACGGGGTGTTAACAGATACGCGTCCGGGCTTTCTTGACTAGTGAGGAAGAGGACAAACAGCATCGCTGTCCACAGAAGTTCTGTTCGAGAATGTTCTGGATTCAGAGAACACCTGTAAATGTGGGAAAATCAAGTAACTGTGACTTGAAATGTCCAGACAGGAAAAAGCAAACCTTGCTCCGGGAAAACTCTTTCAAAAGAGAGTTTTCAGGAGCTCCAGTGTGCCAAATCCTCCGAGCTGATTCTACTGATGAAACAAGCCGTGGCTTCTGTTGACTCCCGATAACTTACACTCAGCTTTAGCGCTGGCTGTCAGTAGAAGGAGAACGAGAGCGGGAGCGTGAACGCGAGCGGGATCGGGAGGCGGAGGCTCTCTGGGCAGGCGCGGGGGAGGGCGGGGTCGCTGATTTGCTCATCTTGGAGGAGCGCTTGGCGGGCTCCTTAGATTTGGAGGTTGGGGAGGATGCGCCGCCGGCAGGCGAGCCGCTGCGGGAGCGGGAACGGTTGTGGGCTTTGGCAGGGCTGCGGGAGCGTCTTGGGGAGCGTGATGCAGAGCGGCCACGGGAACGGGACCGTGAACGAGAGGAGCTCTCAGACCGTGAGCGAC
>NW_005187475.1:2930992-2959317 GCF_000239375.1 Pundamilia nyererei | reverse complement strand
CCAACTTCATATCAATATTCATAAAAAATTTGATTATTAGCTTTTATTTAAATGAGCATTTTCAGTTTAATGAAAAAAGAAAACTAATCTGTTAATAACAGATAATAGTTAATAATAGTAAGAGTCTATGCGGTGCGCTCAAAGTGAAACCCAAACTAATTAAATCCGTCTCAAGGGAACCATTTTTACAGATGTTACTGAGAATTGCCTTCATAACACAGTAATCAGAAACTAGTACAGCATTACATTCCACCAGCCTGTACACGGCACAATTTGAAAGCGAGGGTTTAACATTTAGTTCAGGTGCACTGAATGGTTAACCTAATGTCTCCTTAATTACTATCAAAACTCAAACATGTTTGACTTTCAACATAAGCTGTTTTTCTTCATAAAAGCATATGCAGTTCCTTGAAAGCAGCACTGATTTGTTACAACTGGGTGAATTCAGTTTGAAGCACACTTTAAAAAGAAAAGAAATAAAAGAAAAACAGGGAAAAAGTGAGTTCATCAGCCAAAGAAAAAGACATCTTTCATAAATTCTGGCGTTATTTGAAGTGAACGGCTTTCCACAAACACACCTCTTCTTGGCAGCTTCGATGAGCTTGATTTTTCTGCCATTAATTTCCTTTCCAGAGAGTTTGTCAAGTGCATTTTTCAGGTCACTGTGAGAAGCAAACTCAACCACCCTGAAAACAAATAAGACACACTGTTAAGTCAAAAACTCACTTTCCTTTTTTTATTATAAACAGACACTGGGCACCGGTTAATAGTCTCACCCTTCGTTGAGCTTGGGACGATGTGCGTCTGCGAAAGTCACCTCTCCAGCTTGCCTCATGAAATCTTTCAGGTCCTACACATGCAAACTTTGGTCAAATTACGGAGCGCCTCAGAACACAAGCACAGGCTGAGACACAAACAGGACTGAAGAGAGATGGTTAGATTCTCTGAGAGGACTACACAGACTACTGCAGATAAGGAGAATGAGTCCAAGAACCTCACAGTCTGTTCAGCTTGCAAGTGTTTCAACAATATAGAAAATTACAAAAACAATAGAAAGGGGGGGGGGGAGAAGAAGGTTTCATAATTGCTAATTAAGGTCTAAGCCAATTGTGATTGGCGGATTACTTGCAGCAGCTTTGAGGTCCTTGGACACACCGCTCGTTAAAACTACAGAGAGATGAACACCATCTGCAAGAACTGCAGAGGTGCAGCCTGGGCAGCATTTGGCACTCAGAGCCCCATTTTCCTTGGGAAGGAGGACACAGGGCTCCGCGCCGGGATCATCCCTGCCTCGGCACCCCACCTCAGTAAAGAGAGTGAACAGGGTGGAAGAGAGGAAACTACTACCTGAGAGCGAAACCCTTTGGGGTGGGCCGCAGGCTCTCCGAGCCCACCATAACCGGGAAAACAGCAGATTATATCCACGGGCACCTGGCAGGAATTCACACTCTCTCGCTCACGACGTGCGGGAACACCAGAGGGGGGAAGGGAGGGGGGGATATCGATCGAAGCCCCTCAAATTAACGAACCATCGATCAATACGCCACCACCATCGACTCTCGCTCTCTCCTCTGCTTTCTCTCTGCCAACCCTCTGTTTCCTCTCTCTCGCCCTCAACCACACATCAGGCGTTGCGAGCGAGCGAAGGGGGCCGCCAGCGCCTCTAGTGTGGAGCGAGCGCTCACATGACCAGCAGGCATCAACTAGGAGTAGGACAGACTGGCTGACACCACAGGCTCAACCCAGACAGAAGGACCCAGAAGGGGTTAACTCCACCATAAGCGAGCTCTTCCATATGACTGGCAAATAAAGGGGTGAAGAATTGGTTAAAATGTGAAAACAGGAACAAATTAAGTGTTTTGTTGCTGCTTCTGCTGCTCTTTGCATCACTAATGAACTGCATGATATGCAGATTAATCAGAGCAATTATTCTGAAAAAGAATAACTTGGGCTGACTGATGTATAACAAGGTAAAACTGTTCGAACTGTTTTGATTTCAGTAACATAGTCTGTTTTTAGCAGCAATTCTAAAACTTTAATGTGTATTTTTGGAGATAGACTGTTGGAGGTGATAACATTTGTGTTCTGTTGCAGCTTTCAAAGGCTTGTCATGTTTGTTTTTTTTGCTTTTGTTCTGGTTTTTAAAAGACGCTTGAGCCAATACTGACCTGCCAGCTGACTCGAGAGGACAAGTTCTCCACAATCAGGCGGTTCTCGGTGCGCATTGGAGGAGGGTTACGACTGGAAATGGAAAGATATAAAAGAAGCAATTGAGCAATAACAGCGTAGGGCTGATACAGACTTTACCCAGTCTAAGAGCTCTCATTAGCAAACTGTCATTACAAGGCTAACTCATGTTAAAGAGCTTTCCAGATCAGCGAAGACAAGACTTGTGCTGCATGTTAATCGTGGCTATGAACATTTCCAGCCTGCAGGCCATTAAACTGCCACAATAATCTGACGACTGACCTTTCACCAAATAACAGAAGCTGTTTACAGAGCGTGCTTGCTGAGGTTTTGTGTGCATCCATTCTTCTTTTTTTGAATGGAATTAAAGGGAACGTGCATTTCATCTTAAAAAGGGGAGCTGTTACCTCCGGCTGTTCTGGGAGCCGCGGCCGTAGCGATCAGAGAAACGCCCCCCTCCGCCGCCGCCACCGCGTCCGCGGCCACCGCGCAGACGCACGCGAGCATGCTCAATGGTCACCCTGATGTATCAAGCATTAAAAATATATTTTATTATGGCAACAAATGTGAATAAAGGGACTCGTTTCCTAAAGGAAATTCATTACCTTTCATTGCACAGCTCTTTGCCATCAAGCTCGTAAACAGCATCTTCTGCATCTCTGGGGTCGTCAAACTCCTGCAGACCAAGCACACAACACCTTTTACATCCACAGTTCTTAATGTTTATCCTTTTCATCACCAATAATGTGTCCTGTTTTTAAATACTTTACTGAAACATTTAATGACTAATCAAATAGCTTTTAATACCAAAAGAATGGTAACGAATAACATTTAAAAGATACATCACTCTTTTAGAAAAGTGTAAAAATTCATCACACGTATGACTCAAAATCGGTCTCTGGTCTGAGCGGTAAAGTGATTCAATTCAACCCTTCCAAGTGTTGCAATGTGGACTTTTCTGTCCTTCTAGAGAGGGAAATATTAATGTTGCATAAGTGGACACAAATCAGAGCAAATGAGACCAAATTGTGTTCAAGGACATGAAAACAGGGGAAACTATTAGCTTAGAAGTAATGGCTAATGCCAGGATTTTTCAGTAGGTATTACTTTGTCTAATCAAATCTATGGATTTTCCTTCCATATATGCAGATTTCTTTAACGAAAGTGTTTATTATTTCAATAAAAAGAGATCCCACTGATAGATGTAGATTTTGTGATAGATATGTGCCATGTTCGGTTTATTCTAATGTGGATTTTAACTTGTAATGAAATAATCGACAAAATTTTAGAAATCTGCTTAAAACCCCTGAAAATTCATCTTACATTCAAGCACGTGTTGTCAAATCTTAGTTAAAATTTGATTTAAATTTATAACACTACTTCAAGAATGACACCTCCTGGTGGTTCTAGCGTTAAATGTCCATCCTTACATGACTAGAGTGTGCTCGTCTTTGGATGGCTGCTTGCAACAGGATGATGCTGCATGTCAAAAAGCTCAAACCATCTAAAACAGCTCTTTTAACCTGACAATGAGACCATGACTGTACTCCTCAATCCAGCAGACATCAATCCAATACAGGACCTTTGGGATGTTTTCATCATGATCACCCAGCAAATCTGCAGCAACTGTGTGATGCTGTCAATGTCGATATGGAGCAAAATCTCGGAGAAATCATTTAGCCCAGGCCATTTAATAAGTAGAATAAACTATTAAAATCATAACGTCATTACAAGGTTGGTGATTTTTCATTGGGGGGAAGGCCAAATCCTCTTTAGGGGATGCCATAACATTATCGATGCAGGAAAAAACAAAATCTTTCCAGATCCAAGTCTCAACACTCGGCAGCCATCTTGTAACGCTCCCAGGTCCTTATTTGGGTAGGTATTTAGAAGCATTATGCAAAATACCTTTATTTCAATGGTCACCTTGAAATATATACAAAACCGCTTAAAGTCGAGCTTTGTTCCACCTCTAAATTTAGGATTTTTTATTATGAAATTTCCGATTTAAAAAAAAAAAATACATATATTTTGAATTGCTTTCTTTATGACTCTGGTATGCAGAAAACGCTCCAAGTATATGAACGAGTCTCGACTTGGCCCTGATTTACTGGTGGGTATGTCGCTAAACAAGAAGTAGGCCGTGAAAACGAAACCATGAGGATTCCCTGCGGCAGCCTGCTTCAAAACACCACGTCAGGTCTGTAAAATAAAGTATGGAGTCTAAATTTAACAGCAGACCCGTGCATGGCGCTCAGAGTACATTTAAATACCTTTCAGCCATCCTGACCTACTTTCGCTCGGTGACTCACCACAAAGCCGAATCCTCTCTTCAGGTCGATATCTCGGATGCGGCCGTATCCTTTGAAAAACCTCTCCACATCCTTCTCTCTGGCCGAGGGGCTCAGCCGGCCGATGAAAATACGACATCCGCTCATGATTTGGTCACGTTTAATTAGCTACAAGCAGAACACTTGCGTTAGTTTTTAAGGATTTAGCTAACACAGCTTCAGAGGAATACAAATGACCTACTTATGTGCCTCAGCCTGTGGCCCGCTTTCGCAACGATAGCCTGTCAACCGTCGGTCCAAAGATAACTAAATACCCAGATAATATCAAGCAATGACACCCGTCTGTAATGTAGATATAATAAATTCCAGTCGATGTACACGTACCTTTAAGAGGACTGCAGCAGCAGTTGATTTTACTGACTGGCGACAGTGAGCCTCAACTCCAGAATAAAACAAAATGGAACCTCAGCTGTCTCCGGGAGTTTGGGAGGAGGGAGTGGGGTACATCCCGCGTGACCAGTGACGCAGCCTGACACTGCAGAACTCGAAAAAAGCCGAAGTGCTGGGAGAACGTCTACGGAGATGACGTCACAAATCAGACTCATGTAGTTTTGGAGTCTGACCACTAGGTGTCACTCGGCAACTATATAGAAAACATTTAAAACCAATTTTCTCACTTTGAGCATTATGTCTACGGTTTAATTAGGCTGTTGGCGCAAGTTGCAATAATTTTTTACAGAAATCAAGCAGAAAACAAAACAAACAAACAAACAAACAGGTAATAAGAAAGCAATACCACACCTTTAAAGAAGGATAGGCTTCTCAGGTTTCAATCAAATACAGCAGACAACACACATAGATCAAAACAAACCACGATAACCTTTAACCATGAGTACACATATTTCCATCTCCTATCAGTTAAACGTTTAAATTTTATTTCTACTGATTTGGAGGAGATGCAATACCACCCAAAACTGAGCTGCTAGGTAATGCAAAAATATATATGATCAATATGGATAGATCAGAATTATTTAATACTGAATGATTCCTTTAGCTTTAATTATAATTCAGCTGAAAAGCTAAAAGAAGCAGTTCTGCCATAGCCTGTGAATTCAATTTGGACATTAAATGGAGAGGCAAAAGTGAAGTAAAACGATGCTTAAAGCTAAACAAGATTTCCATTAGGGCTGGGCGATATGGCCTAAAATCCATATCGTGGTATAATTTGAAGCACGTGCGGTAACGATATATATCGCGATATATTCTTTTGTATTTTCCACACCATTTAATCCAATTCAATTTTATTTATATAGCGCCAAATCACAACAAAAGTCGCCTCAAGGTGCTTCATGCCTTGAGGCGTGAAGTGTGCTTTATTTACACTATAAAGCACACTTAAAATCCTTTAATTTTCTCAAAAATCCAGTGTTCCTTATGTATGAATTCTGGTTGTGCTTACTGACCTCGAACCGATTTGAGCATGCAGAAATCTGTTAAAAAATGTTTTAGTACAACTTTGGTAAGCTGCACTGCTTGATGGATTGTCAGAGCATCACGGCTGCCATAGTCAGTGTTGCCAACTTAGCGACTTTGTCGCTATATTCAGACCCCTTAACCACTTTTTTTCTTTTACTCTCAACAAGCAGCGGGTGCTGTAACACAGTCAGTTCTTCTTTTACTCTTATGCTGTTTTGTGGATCACAAGGTTTAAAACTACTTATAAACACACACACACACACACACACACACACCAGAGTGCCAATTTCGGGTCACTTTTGCCGGTCCAAGCCCGGTAAAGGATCAGGGTTGGAATTGTGGCATTAAAAAAAAACAATATTTGCTAAAAGAAATTTAATTTGTAGTTCTAAATAAATTCTAAATGCATTTAGGACGTTTTTTACTCACTTTATGTCTCCTCCAAGATGTTATTTCTCTCTCCAACAACATAGGTTACAATTAGATTAGCATGACCAATTATGCAAATTAGGCGATGACGTCATTTAGCGACTTCTAGCGACTTTTAGGACAACCAATAGCGATTTTCCTTACTGAGGAGTTAGCAACACTGGCCGTAGTGAGGAGCTTTGCGGAGTAATCTGGGTCCAAAAGTCAAACGAACACAGAGTTAAAACGGTCTAAATTCTTTAATCTTTAATAAAATGATCAGCGTTGCTGCTTTACCAGGTGTAACAATTGAGTTTAACATCCAGGCATCCATGAAAACAGAATTTATTAAATCTAACGGAGTTACAAGTTAACAGGAAGTTAGCTGGCTAGTTTCCACCTAAACATGACATACCATGTTCTGACTGAGAGATTTCTGAAACAATTCAAACATACAGCTCTGCTACCACTTCCAACATAAAGACAGAAAACTAAACAGCAGTGGTGTTGCAGGGTTACTGAAGTTGGACTACCTGTTATATAATGTTGTGCTACGTGATTGCTAGCGACACAGCTATGTTAGCATAACATTAGCACAGTGACGCTGGAGGATGAACGCCAACTTCTTTCCACTGATAAAAGTTAACGTGAGGGATTCTGGTGGTTAGGGACAAATGCAATCGCATAGCAGGATGCTATACACAGAGCAAACTTCAGCCAGGAGAACAGCTGAGATTATTCATCCACAATACAAGGTTAGTCATTAATATACTGCAACAACATGAGAATAGCGCAGCTGCCAGAGAATTCAATATTAATGAATCAATGTCAAAGTGGAGGAAGCGCAGTTTTTGGCTTTCCCCATATTTCAAAAGTGCTTCACCTTTTTGCTGTGACTGTCGCCCATCATAATTTGCAGATGGTTGTAGCCGCTGCAATGCTTTCGACCAGAACAGGCGCCGCTTGATGACGTCATCAACATACGCTATCGCGATAGAGCGGTATAATCAAAATCTCTATCGTTGGCCAAATTTATATCATTTCTATTGTATATCGTTTATATCGCCCACCCCAAATTTCCATCTTGATTATCTTGTTTTAATAATTGCAGGAAGCTAGACTTGTATTTAAATAAAAATCCGATTCACTGCACAGCCCTGTTAGGCTTAAAAATATGGTTCTAGGAAGTCTGCTTGTGCATTCATTCAGACTGGAGCTGGCCATCCATGTGCAAAACGAGAATCAGGTCTTCCATTTTCCAGTCCAAAGGAAAATGAATCATGTTCCGAGTAACACAAGCGGATACACATTGCACTGGAAATGTCTTGACATGAGAATGTGATCAATATTTTCCTGGAAGTGCATGAATTCGACAACACAGAGTAGGTCCAGCACGATGTGGCAATGAATAAGAGACAGGTCACTTTACACATTCAAAAGAAAGCTTTAATTAGAAAGTTATATACACACTGTAAAATTAAATTAAACTTTATACAAATATTAAATTACTATCTTCACACCCACTGCCATGTACAGAGGAAAAACCAAAGCTGAAAGCATTGAAACAAACAAAAATCCAGATGTTTTTCTAACTGGGAAGCAACACTGTACAACAGTGCTTCTGAATGCAAATGAATTCAATTTTTGCCCCTTTACCATAATTTTTTTTAATGCCTTGTAACAAAAGAGAAAGCCAAGGGCAAATAAAACATGGGTGCTTAAAGGATCACCATCACCATCATCATCATCATCACAGTAGCTGGAAAAGCTAGGGGAGGACAGAGAAGGATGGACATTCATTTAGTCGTGTCCACAACAAAAGTAAACTCATTGATACATATACAGACAGTTTTATGCATAGAATAGAAAAGAATAGAGTAAGGCCATTGGGAAAACAGAACATGTTGCAGTATTGTGGCGCAACCAATGCAGAGGCTTAAGATTATACATCAAAAAAAGAAAAAACATTTACAAGTCTAAGGCAACATCTGTTTGCATTAATAATGTAGCCATTGACGTGACAAACAAATGTCAAAATAAAACTGAGAATAGAAATTCAGACAGGTTGCTGTGTTATTGTATTTTTTTCCCAGGCAGTTAAGGTTATAAAGTAGCTCTGAGGATCCATCCCAGTCATGCTGTTGTCAGGGTGACCAGCTCAACCCCCTAAGCTTTTCAAGTGGCAACGAAAACAGAGGATGACTTCTAACAGAATAACAAGATTCTCTCTTAAGCTTGCACTTGGCATTCGAGGGGTGAGTGAGTACATGTGACAGGGTGCTGTATATATTTATATTTATAACAAAACTCTTATTTAATTCACTGCAACCAGTTGCAGTTTGTGTCAATAATGCACAAAAGTGGAGAGTCCTTAGTTCAGTGTGAAGATGAGCATGAGCCAGTTCCTCTGAGGAGGCCCGTGTTTTACAGCCATTCAGCAGAACATAATAACTATTCTAGCTTGAGAGCGAATGAATAATACACACATTGTGTTGTGGACTCGACGCCCGAAGTGAAGCTGGTTTGTTCATGTGACTTATTCAATGCTGGGAGGGATGTTTTCCTATGGTGACTGACAGGGACATTGTGAAGCCAGCCTCGGATCAGAAGGGAGGCAAATCAGGAAATGGCTGTATCAAGGCCTAACCAATAAGAGGACATGTTCTCTGTGGCCTCGCTGGCACATAAACATACACGCACAGACACGCACTCAAAATCAAGCAACTTAAAGCAAACCGAGCCACACGCCACGCAATAAATACGATGGGGAAGAAATTAAATTTGGCTCATGTGCCCAATCACCTTGTTTAACAACAACAACAACAATAACAGCTCACTCTTAAGCTCAGATAAAATGTTGCATTTTGTTTTTCTTTCCCTGTACAGCTAAGATGTGTAGCGAAGTTGTGGATCCAAAACACCAATTAATCCCACTCATTTGAGAGAAGGAGCAGCTTCCAGATGCCGGGTGCAGCGAGCAAAAGAACAAAAAAAAAAGAAGAAACAGATCTTTTTATAGTTGTGATTTGGTGAAGTGGTTGTCACTCCTACTTATCCACACGTTAGACGCCAACTGGATGCACAGATAAGCAGACAGTCAGAGAGGAGGCTTCATGCTTCATTCAGAATAGGCCGCCGTGCCGTGACAGCAAACAACTGAAAACCACATGCAGCATTCACAAGGAACTCAGGCATCACTCACAACTTTTCAAGTATGGCGGGAAGACTGAGTGCCGACAGCATCAGGAGCGAAAATCACACTTTTTTTTCCTTTTCTTCTTGTTCTTTTTTTTTGTATCCACAGTTGTGTCAGATGCAGCTGGCGTGTCTCGATTGTTGTAGCCTTCTCTGAAGAAGCCTCTTTTAGCAATGTTAATATAGAGAAATACATCTGGGTAGAGGCAAGTGTATGGTAATACATAGCCTATAGTACACAACCTTGACTCAGGTATGTTTTTTACTCATATACACAGGATCTACAGGATTTAACTTAAACTGGCACCACTCTGCTTGTCTGGCTCATCTTTAGTCTGATCCAGCAGGTGGGTCCTGTGGTGCTCCGTAATTGCCTTACAGTGCAATATGGGTATTGGTTGTCAGCTTTGCTCTGCATGTCTAGCAATGGCAGAAGAGGCTGTGATAGGGAAAGGGCACAGTTCTAGTCTTTTCTCTGCTGGCTGCAGTGGGGCGGGATCAGGGAAGAAGGTTGACAGCCACAGTCAGTTCTGGCCAGCAGCGTGAGAAAGGGAAAGAAGGGCTCTGCTGCTGATGCTGATAGCAGGCCAGCAGGCTTCATGCTTCCTTCAACAGGGGAATATCTGCAGGAGAGGAGAAGAGTCATATGACAAATGACCAATACCTTTAGGGTCATTCTTAGTGCCGTCCTCAACCCATCACACTTAAAATACATTACATCAAAGTTTATATTGAGTTTTATTCATTTGTCATTTTTGATCTTGTCTACTCTTGCCCTTGATATGCACTTTACATGTTCTATGGAAAATAAAATCCATGTACATATTACACAGGTGTCACACTGGCTACTTTTTAATGCTATCCTCTATAAAAACAAAAAAGCAAACAAAAAAGGGAAAAAAATCAGTTATTTAAATTTACAAACTTAATCCAATGCAGAGTGGTTGAGTTTTTAATCTAAAGTGCTCCTCTGTCTTTATTCAGAATCTTAGCTGTAACTCAGTCTATGGAATATATATGAACACAGTTAGACCAATGCAGCTACAACTTAAAAATCAGAGAAAAATGAGCAGACTGCATTGTCTTACCATCACAAAAATCATCTGTTGAGGTGACAGAAAGCAGGCTGTGCTGGTCGCTGCTGTCAGAGTCTCTACGGAGAGGTAGGGGACCTGCGCATGCACCCCCAGGGTGCTCTGTAATCCATGATGATGAAGAGGAGGAAGAGGGAGCCTGGTGAACCAACACCGTCTCTGCATGACGGCGGGAGGAGAAGGATGAAGAGGAGGTGGATGGGAGACAGAAGTCTAAGTCTCTGTGGTGGCGGGTTCTCCTGGAGCTTTGACCTCCTGTGGCTCCCTGAGGAAGCCCCTCAGAGAGCACAATAGGAACTCTAGACTCTGGAGGGACTGGAGGCGGCGGTGAAGAAGGAGGAGGAAGAGAACCGGAAGGGCCACATGGTCCACTGCTTCCATATACTGCCTCTTCATAGGAGGGCAGGGTCACCTGTACACCCTCCACCATGATGGAGCTGGCTTGGCCCGACACACCCTGCTCCCTCCTGATAAACAGACATGAAGAAAGAATGAAAAGTGTGAACCAGGTGAATCACCAAACCAAGTATGTTCAAGCTGAAACCACAGCTGGTTAGTTACGCAGATGGCAGTAACTCATAACATAGGTTATGTTTCATTACTAAGGAATTCAAGAAATGCTAACCTGCGCAACTAGTCAAACATAAACTTTTTATGATTCGAGCCAACCAAAACGTCTGAATGATGGGTGTGTCACAGAAAGATTGTGTTAATTTATGGCACAAAGGTTAAGCTTCCGAAAGTTTCCATGTAAGACTGATATGATATATATATTTTCAACAAACAAAACACAAACAGAGCCACACAGAGGCTGAAAAGTCTTTACCGGGCTGTAAAATGTGACTAAATCTAAAGCCTGATGTCATTTCAAGTAATCACACTTTACTGGCCAATTTTATTGATGTTTTCGGAGGAGCAACTTCCCTGAAACCAGCTTTACAATGGAGTCCATTAAGAAGAGATGAGCAACTATGTTTTGCAACAAGGATATGAACACAATTTATTCAATTGTCTTAGAAAATACCCTCTAAAATGTTACATAAGGTCCTGAAATTTATGAAACCACAACTAAAAATGCCTTCAGTCGATTGAGAAACTACACGACTGCGTAGAAGCGGCGTTTTTGTTATCAGCAACATATCCAACTAATTTTTTATCGTGAAGTATTTGTTGGTGTGAGACTGCAGCAAAGTTTATGTGTCTTACCTGTTGTGATGAATAGACTTGAGCTTTGGTTGTACAAGAACAAACAGCACCACTAAAAGCAGGACGAATGCCACAGAGCCGGCTGTGAATATCACAATAGACAGAGCAGGTGTACCCAGTGGAGAACTCGGTTCCTTCTCTGAGAGGACAAAACAAGACGTAGAGGAAGTGAGAATGTGATCTGCTGATTTTAACATATCTGCAACTGGTTATGCATGCTCATGAAGAGAGCTATAACAGCTAACAGAGATTAGCTGAGATGGCAGACCTTCTGTGAGTCGGCAGCTAATCTGCATGGGACGGTCCCACTCGCCATTCCGACAGGTGAGGAACTTGTACTCTCCCTTCAGAGCGTAACCCTCGGCGCAGAAGTACTCGATGACGGTGCCTTCAATCAAAGGGCTGCAGTGAGTCGGATGACAACGGTAGCCCCCGTTTTCTGGTTGGGTAGGGAGTGAACATACTGGAGAGAGAGACAGGCAATAGAGATTTTATGTTTGTTGTTGAAAATGTGTTCACTGTTATTTACTACATGTGTACTTATTTAATTCCTTTGGCTTGAGTTCTCAGAATTAAGCTAAATTTTCTAAAGAGGCCTGACACTTCAGATCTGGTACAGCCATGTCTCTTATGAGCACGTGATCAATGTTAGAAGTAATAAAAGTCGCCTTATAGGGAAGACATTAAGAGTAAATAAACTATAAAATACAAATATGTATGACAGCAATACAAATATCCATACACATCCTCCCAGCCCTGCCTACATAAGTGCATACGCAATATTAAAAAATAATTTGCGCGTTTTATCAGCATAAAGAAAAGTGCCTTTCTTATGTGCAAAATCAGCTAAAAATTTGGATTTTGACCACAAAATTGACAGTACGCTACTTGAAGTCGCATTAAAAACACTAAATTGCATTGCTTGTCTGCTTTATCACAGGTATATTTGCATGTTTGAAGCTTATTTACCATTGTTTTTGATGCAGCGTAGCAGTTGTTGGGACCAGGTTCCAGAAGTGGTACACACGATGGATCTGGATCCAGACTCGGCAATGTATCCAGACTCGCAGCCATACACTAACACAGTGCCAGGTGGGAAAGAGCCCCGGTTGGATTCAGTCTGGTTCAGCAGGTATCCGTGCTGCACACCAGGTGGGTGCTGACAACCTGAAGATACAAAAACAAGTCAAAGAAATAATTATTAGTGGGCTGCTTAAGTTGTCAGTGGAGAACCTCTTCTGAGCAAGACGTAAACAGGATCTGAGAACTCTTCCCCTCACTTACTTAGGGAACTGCCAGCTGCAGGCCAGCATCCAATTTGGGATCTTGATCCATATAAAGCGATTATAAATTATGTAACTAAATGAAGCTGAAACTCCTTCTGGAAATGATGTACATCTTAAGGATCAATTCATGTAGAATTTTCCAATTTATAGGGCTTACAAGGAAACAGGAAGTGTTTGACTGAGAAGTTGCTGGGTTATCTGAAGAATAATTTACCATTATTGTGCCAAATTTATGAATTAAACAGTTTGTGTTCTGTCCGACTCCATCAAAGTTTAACAGGGAACCATTTTCCGTTGACTAAAATTTTAGTGGTAGATTAATGCTGCTGGAATATAGTGCTGTCCTTTCATTACTCTGACATAAACTGCATCTTGGTCTCCCCTGCAGGCGACTGCCACAGGGTCAAACAACTTTTCAGAGGGAGCCTCTGTCAAATTGACAGGTTGAGCTTATAATTAAAGCTCTGTGGTATTGTTACTTGAAACTAGGCTGCTTTTACAACAGCAAGAGAGAAGCACTGTATCAACATGACAAGTTAGGTGGAGACAGCCGTGCTGTGCATCTTAGAGAATACCTCAAGAGCCTACAGTGGATTAAAATGTCACAAGGAGCTTCATACAGATCTAATTTCTCTTGATTATTTGCTGTTCATTAAACCGTTTTCAGCCCACGCTAACATTGGTTCTATCTGTCTGGCAGAGAGACAGAGTCTTTAGTGAGGCTCATTTGCTCCGTGCTAATGACAGACTTGAAGCTCTAAGCCAGCCAATAAACACAAGATGAGTCAGAAGACCTAAAGTTAATCGAGCTTTGATCCACCTTCCTGTGCTCCATATATCACACATACATACTGCAGTGACACGGCAACTGCTCTTTGCGTCTTGTGCGTGTTAGAGTGAATTTGTGCTGCACTCCCACTGCCATGTTAATACATGCAGGCAACAAGAGCTGGTACTGGCGAGAGCAGAGCCTGTATATCCAGCCGATCTGACATCAACATTGCAACACCTGTGTAAATTGAGACAGCAGGAGACTGACTTTGCTTTCGGTATGACTGAAAAAAGATATGCGGATCATACACATACATTTTTATTACCACCCATGTGACCCATTTGGAGGGAGGTCGGGTATTTTTCCAATAAACACTTAAACCCCTTTGGGCAATAATGTATAAATTAATTTTGTCATAATAAGTGAAGGATTTTTTTTTGTCTTTTAATCCGTACATCATATTTGTCTGATTTATTGATTTGAATTATACACTGTGTTGTGGCTTTTTTTTTTACTAACAAGTAAAATTAAACACTCAACACAAAAACATTAATAATGCCATCAGCGCTAATGACCATATGGCTCATTATTTAATCCCTGGTCTGAGTACTTATAAAATCATATTAGCCAAGGTCTAATGCAGTGCTTTATCACTTGCTTGACATAAACAAACACACCAACACCACAAACAGGCACTTTGTCTTGCCTCTTGTGTGTGTGAGTGGTGTGTGTGTGTGTGTGTGTGTGTGTGTGTGTGTGTGTGTGTGTGTATAGAGATTGAAAGAGAGACTATTTCCACAGCAGTGCCTCGAACATCCTGTAATCTCCGTAGAGAAATGCCGCTCTAAGCTGGCAGCACAAGATTAAATGCAAACACTCTAAATGTGCGAGTGCCTACTCATACACAACAAACATGCGCACACACACACACACACACACACACACACACACACACACACACACACACACACACACACACACACAAAGTCAACACCCAGAAACAAGGCACACCCTGAGCTCGTGGGTGTGTGTGTTTGGGTGTTTTGAGCAGAACAAAACATGCAGTTACCATAACATTATTGTATGTATATTCTAAAATTATAAATACAGTTTTAGATATAAAATTGAAGATAATGAGGTTGACATTAAACCCTCTTTACTTTCAAATCATCTAATTTTATCAGCAGAAGCTAGCAATTATTTTTCATTATGGCTTAAGCTCAAGATAACATTGTTATTATCTTGAATAACTAACTATTTAGAACATAGCACCCTGAAAAATGCTGATTAAAGTTTCCCAAAAGGACAGATGATATCACCAGATTAGCAGCTGCACCCTGTCAAGTCTCCAAAAGTCAAAGATGATGTAAGACAAAGAAACACACAAATGTTTCACATTTGGTTTTACTGAAACATCTCATTTGGTTTTAATATAATTGCTCCTACATTCATTTTCTTGATTGCTTAGTTTTTTAATCAAATACTAATTATGCTCTAGTTAGCTTCTATAGTACACAGATTTAATACAGAACACAAATCTCAAAATGTAATTAGATGATCCATCCTGAATCTCAAGTTCAAAAACATGATTACAGCAGCTACCTAAATTAAAATCTACAATCCAAACAGACACAAACATGCTGGCTTTGATAGGCAGGATCTGTAAAGAGATATTTAAAGAGCTGCCTTAATGTACTGAAAGAGATTACCAGTAATAATCAGACCCTAACAATGAGCTGGAGTTTCCTTACAAGAAATGCCAAGCTTTGTGTGTTAAAGTAGTATCAAGTGTTCACACTCACACACAGTCACGCTTTCTCCTACACATACAAACACTGTCTGCACTTATTTCAGGATGCCATTTGACACCATGACTCGGTCCCTGAACTGCTTGTGGGTGATTAAAGGACCTCTGAGTAAAGGATGGTAGTAACGGAGGTGGTAAGGTGATGAATTAATGACCCTGGGCTGAAAGGCAGCAGGGAACAAAAAAAAGGCCTGAGGGGGCATTTTGGGACAACAGCCTTTAGCCACTGTTTTGATCTTTTGTGGTGCACTGCAAGGTAGTCAATAGCAGTGCAGAAGACAGATCAGTGGTAATTGCATTCATCCTTTTGTTCTTTTGAATGTTTTCTTATCTGCAGGACTGCTTCAGATACAAATGCATCTGAATATGCATCTGCATATTAATGTAAGTTGAGTTAATGCTATTCTTCAACAAAGACAGATTTAAAAAAAAAGATGCACAATGCCAATACCTTAAACCTATTACAACAAAGGCTTCCTCTGTTCTCTCTCTTTATTCTATAGTAATGAGTTCAGACTGCATACTGTATTTAAATGTGCTGCTTGATAAAAAATAATGAGCCGAAAAACACAGAAGAGACCAGAGAATGAGTTTAATCTGGCTTTATCTCAAATCATGTATAATACTTGTGAGTGAAGAATGAGAGGCTCGCTCTTCTTGTAACTTTAAGCACATACACTTTTGTTTATGTTGTTGGTAAGTCAACAAGGCTCCTGCATGATCATGGTGTTAGCTGACAGGGCAGTAAGAAACTGTTCCAATGACAGGCTTAGATTGTTCAGGTCACACAGTTTACTGAAGTCAGGCCAGTCTGAATGAACCCCGTAGGCAATGAAATGCATGGCAATGTGGGAACTTCTGCTCCATTAAGAAGCCCAGCAAACTAAGTGCTTTCAGTCAAGGCAGGAAAAACCTGAACTGCATATGAGCTCTGTGAGAGTTCCATTATTGGAGTTTTCATTTGCATCTGCTACACCAAGACTAGCATTCACAAAGAAAATCAGTGACAAGCCTTTGCTTGTCACGACAGAAACAGCCCAGAATATTTTTACAAACTGCAGAGGAACACAGTGTGGTTCCCTGTACTATTGTAAGGATGATTTAAACAGCATCAGATACCTCTATTATCTACCCAGATTGAACAACACAAGTAAGAATTTGTGGACATTTTTTTCAATATGTCAGCTTTGGTCTCAGGAAGGTTCTCGTATAAAGCTTAAAGACAAAACTATTAAAACGGTGCTATGAAATTACTTAGCTGTTCAAGTGATAATAAAAGTAATTCTGTGTTGCATTATAGTGCTAACATGGACTCAGGTATGGGTAAAATACACATGCACACACACGCACTTTTTCCCTTACTGGATCCTTTGGGAATAGAGAAACTCAAATGGATGACAGCTTAAAAAGTGAAAATGATGAAAAAGATCTGGAAAATAAAGAAACGTCAAAAGGAAGTGGAGCAGTGAAGAAATTTGACTTAAACCCATACCCTCATGGGACTGTACTTGTCAAAACTAGTTTGAGCCTACCTGAGGGTCAAATATATAATTATATTCAACTGCAAAAAGAGCACAGATGGGGAAAAGAAGTACTTCTGAAAATTACCAAAGAAGATAGAGGTGACGTTTAGAAGCGGTAAAGAAAATAACGAGAAGCAGTAAAATCATAAAATACTGACAGGAATATGCACTCATCATGAGATAAACAGAACAGGAGGAGAAGGGAGGAAGAGCGAGAGAAGGAAGAGCGCAGAAATACGTCATTACCGTGGAACATGATGGCTCTGAGCAATCACAATCCACAATGAGACATGTTGCAGCAGGTAAATGTCAACTAACAGTCATAAGTGTGAGGGAGAGACTCTGCACTACAGCAATGGGGAGATGAGTCTTCAGTTCATACTACACCATGGATCGGGCAAGCAAAAATGGATAGAGGCTGTTAAAGGAAAGAATAAACACTCGTTTGGTGCCCAGAGATGGTGCAGTGGTAAAGATAATGTATAACCTTGCTGTTTCCCCCTTTTCCATCAGCTTCTCAGCCTAAATTGAATACTAGCTTTGAAAGCACACACTAGGAAAAATGATTAAAGCACTAAGCAATGCCAGAGTGGATTTCAGCACACCACGTTTTGTGCTTATGAAGAAGGGAATGAGTCACAGTTAAACACAAGCTGTTCTCTCGCTGGTCTGATGTTAAGAGTTTGCTCAAGAGAGCAGGTTTTTGAGAAATGTCGAAAAACAACAATAACTAAAGGAGAGTCACAAGTGCCTTGTAAAAGCCAGTGGAAGGAACAAGTGTAAAAAGCACACTTACAGAATTTTAAAAAAAATAAATACATTTGTACAAATACATTTGTGTCTAAGGATGTCGCCAACAGATTATCCCCTACTTGCCTTCATTATCCACTGAAGACCCCAGCAGTATTATGCTCCAACATTTACCATATTGAGTTAAATAAAACAAACATGTGAAAAGGTTAAAATATTAGAATAAATCTAAGAACGCAGTTGTAAGCTGACGAAAGAGCTTAGTTGCTAAAAGGTTGGGGAAACATTTGGGAGGACTGGGCCCACACAGGGCACCCATGAGGCTGAATGCTAATCCCAACATTCAGCGCCTTAAGGCTATGCTCTAGGAGACTTAGACCACGGGGGGCGTTAATATCGCCTGCCTTGCTCTAAAGTGTCGGACGGGCTGTGAATATCTCCCTTTTCCCATCTGTTACTGATGGTAGTCAGTCTGCTAAGAGCTGGAGGGGGTGGGGAATGGATTGAGGAAAACAGAAGTGGGAAAAAGGGTTTGAGCCCTCTTTGCCCCAGCAAATTAAATTTCTAATTATCCTCCATTACAAGCTGGGTGTGCTCTAAAGCAAATCAGATACTGATGACTTCTGTAGCCAACTGTCTGGTTGTTCTATGCAACAATGGGCCATAAAAGAGGGTGTGTTTTCCAGTGGGCATGTTTAAGTGTGTCAGGGAGCGTGTGCATGGATATATGCTATGGGGGGGTGGGGGGGGGTGCATTGGATTAAGCTCAAAACCGAGGGGATGATGATGCTCTCTTTGGCTGTGTAAATATGTTTTTGTTCATTTTTCGGCCTCCCTCCAAGTCCTCTGTTGTTGTTGTTTCTGACGACGTTGCTGTCATTTTTGGGATGGGTGTTTTTTTGTTTTTTGCCACGTTCCCCTGTCTCTCCTGCTAATCCGTGGGATTTTTAGCCAAGCTGTTGTTATTAGAGTACAGTACAGTACACCAGAGCCTGTGTTGAGGGTAGCATTGGAAAGAATTAGTGGTCTCGCCAACTCATTTCTACCATTGGTAAAATCTGTTATGATTCATTTTAAATATCCAAAAAGAATAAAAAATTGACAGTGTGGTCATTGTGAAAGGTCTACCAAAAGTAAAAATATTACTAAAATGATTACTGACAGAAAACTGGTCAGTAAAAGTTTTGACTTTACCAAATTTGGTATTTGTAAAAGATTTTTCCTGGTTTATAATGGACCTCATAAACATGACTGGTCTGCACATAATTACATCAATTGGTCTAGGGTGCCTTACGCAACAGAAGTCTGTGTATTTTCCTGGAATTTTTGGCCATTTGCTAATCAAATGTATTCCATGCTTTAGTAAATTAAACTCCACTTAAAAAGTTTTAAAAATTTTCAGCGTCTTGGTTATTTTCATCTGGTGGGAGGATAACACATCTTTAGTGGTTTCCACATGTTGGGAAAAACCCTATTATTGTGAAGTCATGACAGTGAAAGCATTTCATAATTTGGTCATGTAGGCACGAAACTAGAAGTTATTAGATGAGTCATTGCTTCTGCATAATGTGACACAACATCCTATGTGTAATACTTATTCTTTCACACACACTCAAGCAAAGCAGAGAGACATCTCACACAGTATACAGTGACACAACGAGTACGCCGACCTAGGTGGGTGATATGTAACATCCGATGCTTGTTATGTGAGCGACAGATAATAGCAGTGTCCTGTTGTACTAAAAACCCTGATACACTGAAACACACAGTCCTACTCAAATCATACTCCACTTAGAATATGTAAAGGCTGGGCTTAAAGAGAAAGAAAGAGCACAAAAAATGAAAAAGAAAAAAATATTGGAAATGAAACTAAAGAAAAAAATTTTTTTTTTAAAAAACAGTGAACTTCTATTACTGTAGCATTGGAATAAATTTCAAACACAGCTGAAATCTAAAAGCATGAAACACATTTTTTAAGGTGCTGCTGATCAATGTCCTGAGCTTTAACTGGAAGATGGAAGAACTTAAGAAAGGGGGGAGGTGGAGGATGAAGAAAAGGGAGGTGATGTATACAATAGCCTGAGTACTCACAAATACAAGCAGTCTACTCACTATGTAAGCAGAGGTGTCTTGCACATACATTTTATCCCTGTGGTGAGAGTTGTCCAAGCTAACATTTGTCCAGAACTAGATCAGTTTTCCTCGCCTCAAAGGCTTTGATTGTGTTTATAGTAACGAGCGTTGCTATTGTTAGCTCGAGAAAACTGTGAGTTGCAGCGCTGTCTATTTGTTTCCCTCTGAAGAGACTCCAGCTCCACTATAATCAACGACAGCATCATCTTCACTACTTCTGTTATCAACCTTATTGTCGATAAAAACTAAAGCTACTTTGGCTGAATCTCATAACACATGCGCACGTCTATTTTTAGCTGGTGGCCAATCCTAAGTTGGATAAGGGGTTGGATGTGTAAATATCAATCAGAATCTGAATTTTTACTCCCTATGTATAAACACAGCTTCCCCCGACCCCCATCCCCTGATCGAGCATCAGTCAGGCTATACTTGTTTTTCTCCAAGGCCAACCACTATTGGTTATCTACACTGCTGCCAAAGCCAACGTTGTCATTTGTAGGGTAAACAGGAAACTTGCCAGAAAACATGAGTCAAACAGCTGCCAGCCTCCAAAGGAGCATTTTGCAGAAAACTTAGCCATCCAGTCGCCACTTATCTTCCTGCAGCTGCACCCCAGAGCAACTAACCCAAGCTGCATCGCCTCTAAGCAGGTAGAGGCATCCTCCCCCTCCCCCTCCACACCCATTACCCCCCTGCTGTTGCAATGCATTTAGCAAGCCACGTGTGCTGCCAATACATCCCATTGTTCCTGCTCATTGAGGGATGGGGCACAGTGACAGATTTAAGCAGCGTGCCTCTGAATAGGGCAACAGACAACTTTGCATCTAAAGGGTTAAATATGCATGAGAGGCCAAGGCGACTAAGGGTAAGGGCAAGGGGGAGTACCCCTATTGTGTGACCTCAACATACAGACACACACTCACTCTCAGCCTCCATGTAACAGATGGGAGGATGTTAGAGGAGGCGAATAGTGAGCTCCCCCTTCGCTCTGCTGTTACCCTCATTGCTGAGGACAGCTGGGAGGCAGACATTCCTTCTTCTCAGCTTTCAGAGGAAAACAAAAGAGTGTGTGGGACCCCTCCTACATACATGTGCATGTGTTCAGGCACACACACACACACAACCCCCCCCCCCAACCAAAGCAGTGTCAGTGCAACTGTGGGTTGATCATATTTCAACAGTGTGAGCTTAACAGCCTGAAGAGGTATGAATGCTGAGCCTGGAACATTTGTTGAAGGTGAAAGTCAGGGTGAAATCACCAACCCTGCTCACCAGAGCTGGCATGCTGGTGTTTTAATAGTAGCAGAGCCACTGCTGAGAGCAGTGTACGAGATATAATAGCAAAGAAATGTTATATAAAACTCGTGCTCGTGACATAAGCTCAATCTGCAGCTGGCTGCTCTTTTCTGGCCAACTCATCCTTTCAGTCCTGCGTGAGCTGTTTCATTAACAGGTTCACTGCAAAAGCACAGGACACAAGTTTATTACAGACAACACACTGGCTAGAGCTAGAGATGTCCAACATATGGCCAAAGGGTTCAGTGTATTCCACTGAACAGCTTTGTAATCTGAGACATACTGACAAAACTGCACTTATTTTTATTAAGAGATTTCAGGGTGTTTTGTGAATGAATGGCTCATTAAATCTCAGTGGTTTCACAAGTAACTTATACATCTTTTCAATGAAAGGAAGGGATTTTTTAATGCACTCATTTTACTTGTCTGGCTCCTCTGAGATCAAATTGCACCGTGTTGACCCATGAACTGAAATGAGTTTGACACCTCTGGGCTAGAGGGAAAGCACGAATAAATGGAGCAGTCGTACTGCAGAGCACTGGAAGACTTAGCAAGAACAATAAATGTTTACTTCTGTTATGTCAACATCGGGTAATACAGGATTATGGTATCCTATACCTGTCAAAAAGAGAAAGGCAGGGAATACAGAAACAATGTTACCCACACTCAGACAATGCAGTCACTGTTGCAGCCTCGCTTTTACCACCAACGTAATGAAGTCCAACTGGACGAAGACAGAGCAACTGCTTGAGCAAGTCACCGAGAGGGTGGACAAATGGCATCAAGCATGAGTGTGTGTCACCTCTTAACACTTGCAGCCTGCTCTGCTGATAGAAGTGGTATGCTGTTTCTTGTCCATGTGTGCCTCACATTTTTTGTAACAGTTGGCCCATATACTTAACATACTTAGCTGACAATACACCGTTTCATGTTTCTTCAGCATAAAACCTTAAACTGTTACCAAACACTCTTAATAACAAGCTAAGAACGTCAAAGGATGTCTGTGGCAAATCTAAGAAGAAACACTGCAAGTCTGTTTACTCTGCTGTAACGATCAGTTAATTTTCTCATAAGGTTTCCCGGGGAACAATCCAGACACTTTCCGATAGACTATTTACTGTAAAGCCTGATCCATTTATACCCTTTGTTTGTTCTGTGTATAGCAGAGGCAACCTTATCTCCTAATCAGAGATACAACTGTTACAAAGAAACAGCAGCCAGCACTTTAAATTCACATATTAGCAAGCAATGAATTGTGTTCAGTATGTCAGAGGCTAACTATTTCAGAAACTGCATACACATCAGGGGCAATATAAACTTGATAATGACATCTCCACTTACTGTCAGTCCTACTGAATAGAGTAATAAAGCAAAGATGTTCCTGCCTGTATTCAACACAGACAAAAATGATTCACGACCAAAAAATTCCAGGCTCGTATGAAACAGCGATAAATACAAAATGATTTTAGTCTAGTCTTTAGTTTTAAATTGATTTCTTTGGCCAAACATCCCTGATGGAAAACACTGAATATAAAATGATGTATTTCTAAGAATATAGAAACATAATAGCTTGAAAAAAGGGTAAAAACAAAACAACAGAGTTTCAAGCGAGAAACGCAGGTTGATTTTATTATTAGTAAGTGGTCCAGAAAGAGAAGGAGAGATAACTATTGTATCATCATAAGGCAATTACAAAGTACAGTTTATACTGCTGGGTAGACCTAAAACATAGCCATTTATGGACATGAACGGCTATGTTATAAAACTCAAAGCCTGAATGGCTCTGCGGCCAGGAGGGCAACTTTACCCACACTACATTTTAGCACTGTGAATGAGAGCACAAAGAGGAAGCACAAAACAATGAACAACAAATAAGTCATTTACTTACACAAACAATAGAATAATTGTTCATATCTAGAAGTTAGCCAAGCCTCCAGTCATTAAGAGTGTCACAAGTTTCTAGTTATTTTTAAATGTGCCAAATACATTATCAAAACTAAATTGTGGGACTCCAGCGCAGCGACATAAACAACTAGTAGTAATAACTTCAGCCTACAAATGCAAACCCCAGCTGTTCAATTTAAACATATTTAGCAAATTCATTGCATGAAAATGAAGAGCCAAAAAACACATAATTTCTAAATCTAAGTGTGTTGGCTCACACTTTGTCAGACAAAATAAGCACTTTAAAAGACATTTCTTGACTCTGATAGATGGAAGACACCTATACAAATAGATATGCAAATACAAAAATATGATATTCAGGATATACACAAGCCGGCTTCCTGTAAATGCTAACACAATTATCCAAATGGATTCCAGGGTAGCATAAACAAACACTTTCACCATTTGGCTGCTGTTTGTCACAGAGAGCTGTTTACAAATTACGTAATAAGCACAGAGGGCATTAGAGTGGACCTAAGCCAACTGGCCACGAAATATCTCAACACTCCAACTAATGGGCTGTTTAAAGTTTGAGCGATGAGACAAGACAAAAGAAAAGAAGGAAAAAGAAACACGAAATAATGAGAAATAGACAGGAAATGCTGATTGGTAATTGGGACATTCTCCTGAGACCACAGCCAAGTTTCGTACAATGCATTCACTGCAAAGTCAGTAGCCGTGTCAAGAGGGTGAGACTAAGGGGATGTGCTTTATGTGAGAACCCATCTCAGGCCTGCAAAACAGTAAACACAAATAATACTGAAGCGTTTTCAATACTGAAAGCATGTGCAAAATCAAGCGATGGTATTTCTCTGATTTCTCTATGCAAGAACATCAGATAAGAGTCTCTTTAACCAACTGCATTTCAGTTGGTTAAAGAGAAACAGCTGTACAGCACCTCCACCCATGACAACAAGCGGCACGCATGCAGCAGGATAGCACATGTACAGCCCAGCCCTTCCCCTTGGCTCAATAACAGTAAATCTGTCAGACAAATTTTATCTTGCTTTCCATTTTTTCTGCATGAGAGTGACTGTATTTGAGCAGCCAATATGCACTTTGGAGAAGTTATTTAGTTATTAAACCAGTTGATTTTTTAAAATGAAAGCTGGAGATTAAGGAAGAGTTGCAGTAAAGCTGAAGTAACAGTTAGGGTTTGTGTGGCGAGGCAGTGCATTATTCTCCCATTTTCACTGCCTCGGCACAGCTCCACATGTTGAGGCTTGAACATACACTGCACATATCTACAATGTACTTCACTTTTGCAGTTTTGGCTGAAACATGATAGGTACCATTAAAAGAGGTACTGCTGAGGTAAAAGGACAAAAACATTTCTGTATAGCCAAGTATCTTTCTATGTTTTGGAGTTGTAGCCGCTATTCTGCTTCATGGTAAAAGCTTTCAAATGGCGATGCGTTGGAAGGCCTCATTGACACGCAACAACAGGAAGTGCAGCTTTATTTGCCAACAGTGTCAGAGATCAACTGAGCTACAAAGCAAGATAACAATGTTTTTCCAATTATATTATGGGGGTTGGTCAAATCAGCAGAAAGCTGATCATTGGCCCCTATCACTAAAACCAAATTCCTGAACTTTTCTCGACGTTAACTCAGTGTCAGATTGTGCACACTGTAAAGTCATTGCATATATTCAAGGCAAGCTAGAGTTTCCGTTCCTCCATTAAGCTAGGATCTTGATGAGATAAAGGTCATTATCAAACATGTAGTGCAAGGCTCCATGCAGATGTGTAAAGACTCCACTTCAGTGTACCGGTTTGTACTGTCTGCTGCTGTCCAAGTCAACAACAGAACAGATAAGTTGTCTTAGTCCAGTGAAAGCTAATCTGGTCAGCTTCGTTCCCTAAACCATGTAGAGTATTTGTAGTAGTGATAACACTTTTGCAGCAATGCTTGATCCTGCCGACATTTTCATGAGATTAAGTGTGAGTTCCATTTTACCCTTCCATACTGCTACACAGAAAACCATTCACGATGCACGATGCACCCACGTCATGTGCGCTCATGACGATTGCTCACAGTTTGAAACAGCTTGGATGTCTCAACCATTGGCAGATTCAGCATATGTGTGTGGGATGCTCGGAGCCTTATGTGTGAGCTGATGAACTTGTTTGAACAGGATGTTGCTGTTGACTAACGGTGTGATACAAAAAAAAAGGAGGGAAAAAAACCCCAGCCCACACCATTTCAGTATGCCTGAAAAACACACATCAAAGTTAAGGCGAGACAGGAGGGAAAAAAGACAAGGCAGAAAAAAAAGGAGACTGAACTTCGATAGAAAAAAAAGAGTCAACGACAGAAAGAGATTAACATAAAGGTTTGACAGCTTGACAATGCAAAGTCCAAAAAAAAACAACAACAAACAAACAAAAAAAAACATGAAACAGAAAACAGAAATTCACAAAGGTAGGCAAAAACATTGGGAGTTAATGCACGTTAAGAAAAATTGAGTGAATAAATGACAAAAAGAAAAAAGCAGAAGCAAAAGCAACACAAGACAGGAGACTGGGGGATATATTTAGCAGCTCATTAGTCAGAGATGTCCTCTACTCAGCAGGCTGGTCCCTCAGATGAGGCCCTTTGGAAATCATTATGACTGCCTGCTGCTTCAGACAACCGCACACATCTCACTGGAAAACAATTTACAAACCGCCTCTCCTCTCCACAGCCTTAATGTTGCTTCAAAATGATTCTCAGTTTTTGAAAAGAGGCCCAAAACCAAAGCTTTAAACAACAAAGCGGCATGTTTTAATCATGATAACTGCATAGATTTTAACACAACACACACTACATCAGCCTGAGGTGTAACCAGTAAGAATGAGGTTACCGGTATGTTATAAAAGCAGCTTTGTGTACATTTTGTACATTATCATTTTGTACATTACTGGTGGTGCGCTTGTACCACTACTTCCTTGTTTGACATTCATTAACCTTTATGATGAAACATCTGTCAATGGCAAAGGACTAGTCAAGCATCTTAAGGACAGGACAATATACATGTTAACCAAAAACTGCACCAAAATCATCCATCCATCCATCCATCCATCCATTCGCTTATCCTTTTCAGGGTCGCGGGAGCCTATCCCAGCTGTCATAGGGCGAGAGGCGGGGTACACCCTGGACAGGTCGCCAGTCTGTCGCGGGGCTAACACACAGGGACAGACAACCATTCGCACTCTCATTCACTCGCACAGTCACACAATGGCAATTTGGATTTTCCAATTAACCTATCCCCTCAAGCTGCATGTCTTTGGACGGTGGGAGGAAGCCGGAGTACCCGGAGGGAACCCACGCAGACACGGGGAGAACATGCAAACTCCACACAGAAAGACCCCGGCCTGATGTTGGAATTGAACTCAGGACCTTCTTGCTGTGCGGCAACAGTGCTAACCACCGTGCCACCGTGCTGCCTGCACCAAAATCAATGGGAAGAAAATTTAAAATACAGATAAACACTAAAGAAAAAAAATGTAAATCATACATTGTGACAAGCTTAGTGGCAAAAAGCTGGGAGGCAGCACTGTGTAGCTAACAATAATCCTGGCCATCTGGGATGTGTACCAGTAATGGAACTGTCTGGTCAACACTTTAAAGTGAATGAGATAGTCTTGCATCGCCTGTCCACACTGCAGCATCTGTTTTCATGAAGTATTTCTTTGTCTGGTGAGGCATTTAAAGTTTCCCCTTAGGGCTTGATTGGTTGGTAGAGCTGTTAAATGACACAAGATGAGAGCAGAGATTGATGGCTCAAGTGATAAACACACAGGTAATGAAAGAGAAAGGCTGCTGCATTCGACCAGACTGCTGCTAATGGGTTCCAGTCTCACCTGGCTAATGGCTGGCTTTACACATAGAGGAAGAGAGAGAAGGAGAGAGAGAGAAGAAGAGAGACATCATATAAAAAAAAGGCTCTAGTGTGTTCTACACACAGTCACATACACACACAGACTTGAGTTAGCAGTCCTAATTGCTGAGTGGTGATCTAGCGGAGGTGCAGCTTGCTGTGATTTGGGCTATAGAGGGCTAAAAGCCTTCTTTGTTCTCACATTTCAGTAAGGAGCCAGTAGCCAGTGTGTTGGATTACTCCTGCCTGCCTGCAACCGCCTTGCTAACAGGACTTTAGGGGGCTTTTCTGAAGAGTTAATTGCATAGGAACAATTGTTCCCCCTCCCTTGGGCTGCACTGTTTGTAAACCCAGCCTATCTAGCAAACTTTCTGTGATGGTTGGAAACCAATAGTGTGGAAGGAGACTCACACACTGTGGTCTTTTTGTTACACACACACACACACACACACACACACACACACACACACACACACACACACACACACACACACACACACACACACACACACACACCATTTTGTTGCTACATAAAGCAACAAGTTTCAAAGACTTATCCTGTTTGAAGATGCAAGAAGTAGGGCATGGCCCATTCAGATATTTTCCTCTGTGGTCAGAGCAATGACGCTATGTTAGCCACTAGAGTCTACTCCATTATTATAGAGAGAGGAGAGTTGTCAAGTCTTGTTCTTTAAGACTTAAAACTGAGCCTTCAAGAAAAAAAGTTCCTTGGGTTGGACTGATTTATGACATGCCAAGAAAAATGGATTTATGAGCACAATAGCTCTTGATGAGGCAGAGAAAAATGTATTTACTCCATGAATGCACAACAATCGACTGTTAAAAACACAAATTACAAAGGAAATTAAAAATGCAGCCCTCTGGACCCTGTCCTGCTCTCATTCCCTCTTCCCTCCACCACTTTCTTTATCCTATACTTTTTTTTCCCAGAGCCCTGGAGAGCCGTTTCCTTTTCTCACACATGAACATACATTAATGTCACCACCACACAGAGCACACAGCGGGCTTGTTTCTGGTCCTTGCTAGTGCTTTCATGTACAGCTTTAACTCAACTTCAGAGGATAATTTTCTTTTT
>NW_005187475.1:2916311-2930970 GCF_000239375.1 Pundamilia nyererei | reverse complement strand
GGGGCAATATTTATCTATTTGACTGGGAAAGTTATAGCCTTTCTGGCTCTTGATACACAACACATTTAGAGCAGAAAACATGCAGTATGCAGTTATGTGAATAGACCCTCTGAGCTTCCATCTTTGCTCTTTCACTTCTGACTCACTGTCTGGGCTCACTTCCTCTGAAACAAACCACAAAGGCTTACTGTTAGGAATTGACACCATATTAGGAACTGAGCTCTGTGGAGCTAGCATAGTGGGATGTCAGATAGACTCAGAAAAGACATGAAACAAGCAGCGTTTGCACTGTGCCCTGAAAATCCTCCAGACTGATGCTATTTATCCTTTGCATACACAAAACCCAAGGTGCTGCTTCGTAGCCATGTTTGTTTACTGGCACCCTGCTTCAATGAATAGGATGTTTTGTTTAGTATGTTGCTACTTTGGGAAGAATGTCGAGAATCATAAACGCAAATGTAATCATGTGAAGCAATCACAAACACAAATCCCAGAGAGCCATTTACATTAACCCAGAAGATAACCTTCTGGTAATCTTGTTTACAATGAACAGCTGAACGACAGATATAAAAGACGTGACAAAAGACAAGACATAGCCAGTTTTAAAAATACCTAGACTCTGAAGGCTTTGCAACTACTTTCTAACAGGCTGTATTAGCAGTTACAAGAAATTGTTCTCCTGACCTTTTCCAGAAAGAACATGAGGCCGAAAATACAGGCGCTTAAAGCTTTTCCCGGACGTGTTAAAGGAACCAAAGACAGGCAAAGCACATTCAAACGGTTAATGTCTATCATTTTCTCTCTCCATCGGCTAAAGGTCAAATTTCCTAAAAGAGTTATATCCACAAAACCTACACAGACTTGAAGTAGAAATCTGATGCTGCTCTCTGCTGTAGTGTAAACTTCTATTTAAATGGACTATAGTATATTTTCTAGTATCCATTTCTATTCATCATCAACACTGCTGTTTGCTGGAGTCTGGAATAGGCCTGTTGGCTGTGATGAAATTTTAGATTCATGAAATTTCCACAGCAATCTCCATCCCTGGAACACGTCAAGGGATTACCTGTGTGAATTATGTATGTCGAGCAGGAGAGCGAAAGGAAACGGCCAGTAGCTAATGATGAAGTTAACGCTTTAACATGAGTGTTTTGCTTTTATGGTAATTTGTCTCTAATTATCGATTTAACACCATACTTCTGCTGTAAATGCTGCAACTCGTGTCTTGTTCTAATGGCACTTATGTTTACAGCCAACCCTCCGTATTACCATTATTTCCAATGACTTTTCTTGGCTGAATTCTCTTTCTCTTTTTTTAATCCTGACATAGTTTACCAGAGTCTCATCAATAAATATCAGGTTCATCTTGCTTTGTGCGATCTGGGCTCAATTAAGAAGAATGAAATGAGCTTCAAGTTCTGTTTACTAAGGAGCTAAGCCTCTAAATGTTTCATTGCTCATTACAAGTTCCTTGTGATTGTGATCAAATATTTAAATTTATAATACGGTGCTTGAATTGAAAAGATACCCCAGAAACCTCAAAGGAAATCTGAAATATTGTACTGAAAACCCCCCCAAAACTTGTGCATAAGCCATCTTCATTTGGACTTAATTAATGCCAAAGAGGAAAATATTAAGTGTTATAGGACACTTGAACGTTTGAACTGTGAGTCAGCTTAAACACTGCCTTATGTACTGTAAGGAAGTGGTCAGAAGTAAAAAAAAAAAAAAAAAAGAAAAACTCACAGAGCTACAACAGTTAAAAATAACCTTTGGATTTTTATCAGTTAACACGCAGCAGCGTTTGAAATGTTCTATTGCATTCCTGAACAGCTAGTTGCAGCATGACAAATAATTTTTTGCATAAAAGTGGAAGTTTAAAAAAAAGAAAGAAAAAAAGTATATACAAAATCACTATAAAACTTCAACACTTAGTTTGATTTATAGAGATTCCTTCAAGCAACTTGCTAAAAAGACAGCAAGACTAGAATGCTACAGAGCTTAAAAGTCTAGTGCTGAAGCAAGGGTGTGCAACATTTGTTTTCCATAAGCAAATGAAGGGCCATGGAATGGACAGACGACACACATATTTCAGAATTATGGTAAAACTCCATGAAATGTAGTGCACACAGCAGACTATTTTACAGTAGGCTGTTTGTTGGCCTACAAAAGCATGTCTCTCTTTACAAAAGAAAAAAAACAAAAAACAAGAGCTTTCTCTTTAAAAATGTTGACTGTTTTGTAAAATTTACATACCATAATAGTACTAGTCCTCTTCATCCCATGTGAGACAGAGTGCACAATTGATTATATTTATGTTTGAGCTGACTGATATTGTCATGCAAAGATTACTTACATAAAACAATCCTCTGAAATGCTGTATAAACAACTAAATGAGCCTACATCCTTTCAACTGTATAATATGCATCACTGCAGAGGTCAAACACAGACTCAAATCAGACTGTTTTACACTCATCAAAAAGTAATATTTGTCTCCTAATTCAAACATTTATATGCTTGCAGTAAGAGGATAGAAGACTTAGGTAATATTTACCATATATTTAAAAAAGGGATTGTTTTGTACACATATACCAATATTGAATCATTTGACATGGCCATGGCAAGCATTAGTGGCACACCCTTTGTTGGAACCAAGTTAAACAGCAGTACAGACTCATTACAGTCATTCACGTTGAGATTCATTAACACAATGTTGTCTTTTAATTCATTTCTAAGCATTGTTTTGCTTTCTTTCCTGTATGTCGGAGGGATCAAGACACTTCATATTATGCTCAAATATATGTTGCGAGTATAGACAACTAGCTGTGACTTCCCAGAAGCTGACTGACAGTCTTAAAGGCGCAGGTTCCTTTTTCTGTGTCAAAAAGAATGAAGTGGCTCGAATATCTGTGTTCAGCCCTACAGGAGGCAAAACAGCAAACAGAAATACTTGATTACATACACACACGCGTGTGCACACACACAATCTTCTACAGCACCCTGAGCACGTGGGCTAGGGATTTGAGGACACACTTTTGTTGGTATTGGTAGACAGTCTATGCGTGCGAGTGTGCTGGACGCAGAACGTGAGCGTGATACCAGCCCCCCTGGGCTCAACATGAGTCATGTGTGTTACATAAGGCATACCGAGAGATAATACAGTTGCCATTAGCAATCCCCTCCTCCCTTGCTCAACGGCACATCTCCCTCGTTTTATACTCCTACTGTTGCTGTTTCTGACTCTTATAAACACACTATTTATTTAAGGAATTAAAGAAGAAAATCAATTAATGCATATAAACATCTGAGAGCCTTAAACCACTCCTTACACAGACACACACGCTCACAGGGTTACTTGCACTCTGTGGCAAAGACATCTGGCACATTTCACAAGCTGGCTATGTGTGGAAAGTGCATGTGAGTGTGAGTGTGGTTGTGTTTTGTGTGTATGTAGGGGGGAGGGGACTGGAAGATTGGAAGAGAAAAGAAAGCTGGCACAAGTGGAGGGGTTCAGCAAGTCCACAGCATCGACATTACACTTCTTTAGAGGAAACAAAGGACATCAGCTTTATAGTTCCTGTATTATGTTACTGTTTACCACGTGCAAGACCAAATTTCCCTCCATTAGACAACAATGAATTCAGTTTTAAAACCTGACACTTCCCAAATAATGTAGGACCTCAGGGTAAAACGCCAACCTGATCTGAGGGTTGTTGTGGGGCAATAACAAAAGTTGTCTAGCCGTGCCAAAAGCTCTCGGAGGGTTCTAAATGTCATGGTTGATTAAAACCTTATGACAGAAATGTGACCGCATCTCTCTGTTTCACTCGATAGGGGAGGAAAACTGTTGTGACTCATTAGGACAGTGAATGGATTCACAGAGCGTGTGGGACTGAGCTCTTAGCTGCCGCTCTGAACCTGACCAACCCAAGGGTAAAGGAAGACGATTTAATCTAACTGACCTGTGGGAGGAGGGGAAAATAACCTCAATCAATTCACAAGAGACAGGCAAAGATAACACTTTATTTGATGTGTATCGTGTGAGAGAAAAGGCAGAGAATTCAAAAAGCCATGAGCATGTGACTTACCTGATGCGTGACCATGAGGGAGCAGGATGAAGAGGAGGATAAGCACGGAGGCAGCCAGCCTGTGAGCTGGAGAGGAGGAGGAGGTAGAGGATGAAGAAGAGGAGGACAGGGCTCTCGTCTGAAACGCTACCATTCCATCGCACATCTTTTCCTCCGACAACCAGGGAGAGTCCTCTATGGCTTAACCTGTGCAGGCCACACAGACAGGAAGGGACAGAGAGGTATGAGGAGGGGGGAGGAAGAGCGCGGATTACTATCAACATTCAGCGAGGATTACGTAACCACAAGCAACACAGAGACAGGAGGGAATTAAGAGATAGCCACAGTGCACGGGCTGGAAGACAGAGTCACAAAGTGAAGCCCTGACCTGCATCTTATTAAACAGCAGCTGAATTCCTAATATTAATAACTGCATGAATGACTCTACGTCCATTTCCTCCTCATTTGTTTGATCTATTATTAGGATCCTCCAGCATTAGCCAGTGTTCCTCTTATCTCCACTCGATCCCTAATCTTGGCTCTGCCACAGCATCTAACCAAATAAACCAGACGTTAAAGTCCGTTGTAGATGATGTAACGAGATCACTCTTGCTGGTGAGTTAGCAACACTGGCGGCTGGGCATGGTGGAGACAGAGGCTAAAAATGTGTGTGAGAGAGAAAATTTGGGTGTGATTACAACTGCAACTTTTGCAAAGACCCAGATGACTGGGAAAAAGGAGTTTGTCTAAGAAAACCATCATCATGAAAGAAGTTTAATTTCCAGAAGATCATGTCTCACACTCTACTGTGCTGTTGAAGCAGTCAGCATCAGCAAAAATTCAGACATTTGTAAGGATATTATTTATATTTCATAATATTATTTATACATCTAAATAAACAGTGTTCTTAAAGATTTTTTTCATGCTATGTGTGCACCTCAACTGTGATTCTATTCCATACTGTTGGTTGTTTACTACAATGGAGTGTGATGGAAAATGTATGCAAAGATAATGGCAATAGGTGATGCATTCAGAAATGATTCCCATATTTTGTTTACCATATACTGTAAATTGGCAATGATATCAGTCTGTTCAGATTCCTTTTCCCTATACTACTTGGAGACGGAAAATACCGTAATACTTACGGATTATTTTTCTTGTATAAAAAAGTTTAATCAAAATCAGTGCTGTAATTTTTTTTTTAAAGGTAAGATGCAAATGCAAAAATCAGACACCTAGTTCTCTGGGCAGACAGCAAACAAAAGCATGAAGGACATCAAGAGTTACTGTGAGACATCTTTAAACAGTAATATGCAAATAGAGAGCAACAACCTCATCCTCTCTCCACCAATATCTCTCCATGATACCAACTTAAATAACTTCCTAAAAGCATTTGTTGGTTGATTGAGGTGATACGATGCAACACACCATTACGTAAATGAGATGCAGATGCACATAGAGCTGTTTATGTTGCATCAGAGGGATAAGGATGAAGTAGAAGTGGCTCTGTTCTGTGGGAAACTAGATGGCCTGCAGGCAGAATATTCTCAAGAGGAGGCAGAGGCCCATTACATTTCCACAAGGCTGCGAAGCTAATGCCTACAGTAATGGCATGGCTGCACTTAGAGAGCCGCAAATTTAATTGCTGATCTGCTGGATGGCCACTGGCACTGACACAGCATATGATCTGGACTGTGTAGAAGAAAGTAACTGTAAGGACATATACACTATATACTGGAATCTTATTACGTTTTTCAGGTACAGGATGCAGATATGACAGTTTAATTAAAATATAGCTGCTTCCTCATTGCTTCACTAAGAAGTCAATGAGAGTCATGTGTTTTTTAGTGTGCTTTCTGCATCAAGGTGATTAGATAGGTTCTAATTAACTTCAACATTGTATTTCTAATCGCCTGTGTTTTAGCATTTGAGTGCTCTGGACAGGGCTATATTCCAAATTTCCAACACAAACAAGGGAAAGCAGCCCACCCACTGCCTGCCATCTTTCTGATGCCCCTAAGAGTGGGATGAAGAGTCATACCTGACTGTGGCGCAAGCCAGTGGGAAACAGTGACGTAAGTCAATTTTGGCAGGACAGTCTGGGCACTGCATTGAGCCAAAGGGCAGCTAGTCAAAAGCACATGCAATGGATCTGTGCCAGCCATTTGATCCATAGATGCTTTCTCATTTGTCCATGCTGGCTGCTATTGTCGGGTTATATAGAGGCCCTTCATTATCTTTTTGACAGATGAATGTCAATTTTAGAAGTATCAAGGACAAACTGCACAAAGGAAAGACAAAAAACTGCAATTGTTGAGGTTTAAATAACTGCTTAGGGCTGCATTTAAAATGCAGGACTGACCTCCTGAAAAAGCTGAGGGCATAGTATTGACCAGCCAGAATGTCTACAAAGTGAAAACTAAAGCAGAATTAGCTTAATTGCTTTCACACAAGAGAGTCTGAAAAAGGAGAAAGTCATTAAGTCTGTTCTAGGGTATCCTAAAAAGCACAGCTTCCAATTAGCTATAACAAGACATTTTCACAACATGAAAGGAATTTTTGCACATCTTCTAATGCACTGACTTTATGTTCACATATTTAATTGATTAATAACAGAGCAGGCAGGTTGACAGCTAAAAGCACAGGAATACTTTAAGTCTGGATGTCAACCTGCCTTGCAAATGTGTGGGTTTCCTGTCAAATGCAGCAAAAGCTGTTAAGCTTGAAACATCACATTATAGAATGTGCTTCTATTTTCAACCTCAAGTTTCCTGAAACACCTTTTTTTTAATCAACCTGCACACAAAAACACTTCCTGCCAGAAG
Source organism: Pundamilia nyererei (assembly GCF_000239375.1). Taxonomy (NCBI): domain Eukaryota; kingdom Metazoa; phylum Chordata; class Actinopteri; order Cichliformes; family Cichlidae; genus Pundamilia; species Pundamilia nyererei. Next base: position 2,924,078 of record NW_005187475.1, on the reverse strand, counting down.
CTGCACAGTACTAACAAAGCAATTGAGACCGAAACTAAAGTACAGTGTCTTTAAAGATAGCAAATATTAGAAATCAAACCAATATAAATGGTTGACTTCTAAATGAATTATTAGAGTATAACTACTTTACATTATACTATTATACTAAATATCACTATCAAATTATATATACCAACAAAAAGGCAACTAAAAGGAAAAAACTGTGTGAGTTTCAGAAAACATACCAACCCCCCATAAAAATGAGATACAGTAAACAATACTGTAACAGCATTCTGAGGCAGGAGGACAGGAAGTGGCAAGAACAGCCAACCAACAAAACTGGTACGGGCAGTTCTAGCTTGCCATTAAGTTAATAGACAAGGAAGTCTATTGACCAAAATTTTCAATCTGCACCACAAAGTCTGATTAAGAAGACTAAGGATGCAACGATCCAATATTGTAATCAGATATTGACTTGTAAAGCTGGATCGCATATCAGTGACAACTTCCCAGTCTCTGCACCAATCTATTCAAATCTTTTAACTGTTGTTCTATGTTTATGTCGCCATGCGACAGCAGCAGAGCTGAAAAGAGCTAACAGCAAAAGAGCAAGCGATTTGGATGTATTTCATGCCTGCTAAACTGACAGCTTTTCTTTATACGTTTTTCATTACGTGCAAACTGTGGTCACGTGAAAAGCTCAGACAACGAAATGTTTTTTGTCTTCTCTCCCTTTTAGTTTTGCTCTCGTTATCTGTGCTGGGAGAGACATTATATAAAGTAGAAACTAGAAGGATGTTGTTTCGGTAAGCTTTTATTACACTTACAGTAACACACTGTGAACTAGATTAATATTTCACTTCAGCTATCTCTTGTCAGTTCCGCATTGTGTGTGTACAAAGAGGCAAAAAAAAAAAAAAAAGACGGAAAAAAAAGCCCTAAATAAACTAGAAACTACCATGACTTTCTCTTTAATTGAGTGGAAATGAGATGTTGGCAAAAAAGATATATAAAATTGTAACTTCAGTTGTTTTTGGTCTGTTCTTTTATGCATTACTTTACTAAAAAAAAAAACAATTAGGTAAGTTTATATTCTTCAACAAATTCATCCATCAAGTTTTATTTTACAACATTAGAAAATAAAATCTTTGTGTAAAGCCCAATAAAAGGATGATTCCCAGTCTCTTTTTCAGTGTGAGGAAAAAAGGTGTGGTAATTTAACACTGGACCTGGATAAGTACTCTGTCTTAGCAGATACCCAAAACCAAGGAATGGCTATCAAATGGAAAAAACTGGATCATGACATCCCTCAAGTTTAAAACTGCACTTCATAAGTCATTTAGACATTTCTTGGTCGTTTATCTCATTCCATGTGTTACATCTGTAGGCCATACTTAGGTCTAGCACATTAAAGAAGTTGAGGTTTTAAAAACATAAACACATTTTCAGAGTGTGTAGTCTTGAACTTTGGGGGGAAAAAACTATGTAACTCTCCACTTGAGACACCAATGAGCCAACCAGGCAGTCAGCAGACTGCTACTGCAGTTTTTCAGCTGCCCGAGGCTCCTGGAATGCAAAGGGAGCCAAGGAGAGAGCAGCAGCACAGGCATGTGTCCGGGAACAGAGAGGACTCAGTGCGCCAAAGAAACAGCCCAGAGGAGATTTCCATCCGATAGCCCTCCATGCTACTGCTGCTGCTGGTAGAGCCTACGTGGGCCTATGAAGGGAGCCCAGAAACGGGGCTCTGCATGGCAGAAGAGAAAGGACCCTTTGTTATTAAGTACGATAGTGTTAAACCCCACAGTGCCTCAGCATCCCTCTGTACTGCCGCAAGGAAAGAGAGAGAGACACAGAGAAAGATGAAGGAGAGAAAGAAGAAGAAACAAGGGAAAAAGGGGGAAATATGATAGTGGTGAAAGATGAGGAAAGGATTTAAGGCAAAAGCAGTACTCTCATTTATACTCACAATGTGTTTTCTCTAGGTATGTTGTCAAAACAGAAAACGCCCCCAAACTCAGGGCCCGGAGTTATAAAAATTTCACTGCAGTTACATAATGTCCTTTAAACTAAGAACCATTAAAGCTTCACATTGTATATCCATTATTCTGCGGATGCTAGGGCTTGTACAATGCATGAAAACAAAACTAGTCAGTCTAAACAATGGGGGAAATAAATAAATAAATTAAGAACATGAGTGAGTTCAGCAAAGAAAAACAGCCTTTCATCTCACGCCTTAATTCTGTTGAAAAAAACCTATCCAACAAAAATAAGCTCTAGGAATTAGACGCAAACATTTGGGTATCGCTGAACAACAACTAGCAGGAGTGACAGCATTATGAAATATTGGGAAATTTTGGGGCAATAAGCCCATCATATTAGTGAATGTATTGAAGTCTTTTCACATAAAACATGAGCTGACAGCAGATGGAAGCTGTAAGCTGGATTTTTAAAGAGCAGACCGAGCGAGGGATGGGCACAAACAACTTACTGTTGAACCTTGACCTGCTCAATAAAGTAGCCAGTAGGCAGGAAAGTGCTATTCACAGCATGTTGTACACATGTTAGAGTAAATCATTTAACTAGCGTGATAAAAATGTTTTGCACATAACTGAAACATATTAATAAAAAACAAAATCTTTTGAAAAAGACAAAAACTTTGGTACATGTTTAAAAAGTCTGGGATGTCTACATGATATGAAATGCTGTATTTATATTAAAACAAAAATAGAACGGTAAAAATGATTACAAAATATGATAACTGGGCTGAAAATCGGAGCTTAAATAAAGGGCTACTGTACGGTATATGTTATGAAACGACCAAAACAATAAGAAGGTGGCGCACAGAGATCGGATCAAAACATTTCTCAGCCTTGTATTATCAAGAGACCACAATAGGAAATTGAACCTGAATACTTCCCAGACTCTGATCTTCAGTATAAACACAACAGTTCACATCTGAACTTCCCTGCTCTCCGCTTTGGGTCAAGTGTCACATCTTACCCTTTCCCTAGTAACAGGAAACGACTCAAAAAAAAAGTTTTACTGGAACAAAAGCGTGGGGTGGGAAACTGCACTGCTGGGAATGAGAGACCCCCCCAGCGCAAACACACACACACACACACACACACACACACACACACACACACACACACAAATAATAGCTCAAAGATGCATCTCTGCAACTGTATCAAATGTGGTCAGCTGGCTCTTTTTAGCAGTCCTACGGCAGTCACACGCTTCAACACGTGCAACTGTACAGTGAGGTATTTAAACAAAGAGTGTGGTGGGCTGCCAATGCCACGGGAACAAAACAAAAAAAAAGCTGAATAAAAAGAGAAAACAACACGATTCAAACAAGCAATACACCTGGATGTACCCGGTTCTTCACCGACTCAGCCTCTTATGTACGCACCATAAACAACACAATACAAGCAGACTTCTTGCTTCCTCGTTCCTTTTTTTGTTCACATGACCAGCTGTAACGTTGTTACAGTGGGTAACTGTTAGACGGGACTCACCAGCTACCACAGACAATTTGCTCTTTGTTTCACTGTATCTGACAAGTCAAGGTGAGATATTTCCACAGATTCAAACTTATATCCAAGAGACCGTCAGAGAAAAAAAATATGACATTTAGCCAAACAGTAACTACGTTTATCATACGCTAGCTTAGTTTAATAATCGACCTCGTTTGTTAAACAAAAATAAAAGGAAAAAAATCAAACTAATTACTTACACTAACGAGTTAGTAAGCGTGACCCTAAGATTGGTTACGCTTTTCCTGGTTATTATTATAATTATTATGTAATGACCAAATACTGACGGGCAGAGAGAGACAGAAAGAAAGACAGAGACAGAAGAGAGAAGACCAAGAGCTCTCGTGTGGCCTGTGTGTGCTTAGCTGGCGAAAATACGTTCAAGACTCACCAACGTAAAGGTTACCAGCGGCGGCGAGCCCTCCTCTCTTACATTCACATTCGAGGCATTAAGGACTGTATAAATGGAGACGCTCGGACCTGAGTATAGAAATATAAAAATACGACGTCCTCGGCGTCAAGTTCCGTCAGTGCCGTTCCGCTCGTCCCCTGTCCTCGACTCAGCCAGCTCTTTATTTTAGGTGAGCGGAAACACTCGCTGTGAGAACTCTACGGGGCTGACTGGCTCTCGCGCGGTGTCCATGGCTACCTCTGTAAAAAAGGGCGGATCCATGGGTTGTCAAGTCACTGGGCCGGATTTCAAAATAAAAGCGCAGAGTTTTGGTGAAGGGAAACAAAAGAATCACTAAAAAAAGAATCAAACAAAAGGACAATAAAAATGCAAATGCTTAACTGTATGCTACAGTTGCATGTAGTTTTTATAAAGTCGTATGAGCCAACAGATTTGGGTTAATAAATATCTGATATCCCGAGATATCAGCTTCAAGAGATAAAAAGCCAAATATTATCAGAGAATTAGTAATAATCGAAAATAATATTCACCTGTTTATCAGTTATGCTTTATGAGATGACAGTAAAATACTGTAAAAATGACTGTAAAGATTTTTCATTTTGTTAACATTCTACAATATATCTAGTATGTAATATCTAATTTTATAACATACTATTTGTCAATTAACATTTAACGTTATGACATGAATTAGGGAAGAATGGAATAATGTGATGTTCCTGTGTTTCCACAGAATCTAAAATGCTAAGAATAGAAAAGAATAGTCCAGAGGGGTTGTGGACATGTTAATAGATTCTTTATTTGTGTGCGCCTTGCATTTTTCATGTTTGAATTATTATACTTTTTTCATGCATAGGTGTTTTTTAATTTATTTGTTAATTTAAAGGTTTGCTCTTTCTGATGATCTCTTTAACAGAATGCTAGTGCCTGTCTGTCTCCCCTTTACTGGGGAGACAGACATATATACATCAACCATGCTTTAAAAACAAATACATTCTGGACATTACTATTATATCACAGGTAAAGTGTGAGATTATGTAAATGTATTAGTATTTGAATTATCTCCCAGGGTTTATATCTAATGAATAATTTTCCCGATGATTTCTGCAGAGGCAACCAACAATGCCTTGGTTGGTGCCTCTGTGAGTGTGTCATTAGATCTTTTGATGTGATTTTTGTTTATTGGTTTTGATGCTACAGCGAAAGAACATCCCAGTGTGTATTAACTCAGATGGCTGGTTCTTAAACTGAGGAGGCAATGCATAGACACATGATCTAAATGTCTGCCTTTATGCAATATGCCTGTAAGAAGAAGGCAGGAAACGAGTGGGAAAATGTTTGCTTTCATTCGCTTAGAGGAGAAATGTGAGATCTTTGAGATTTCTCATTATAGCTAAATGCAGTTTACACATCACTGTAACGTCACTCAGCTCTGCAGATCATGAAGTTTTACTGCAAATATGGATGAAAGAGGGTAGTCACTCCTTTTAAACCCCTTATGTTACTACAGCTTACCATAAGAAAGTTGATCAATTCTTTGCAAACATCACTGCCTATAGATCAAAAAACATTTAACCAATTCTGTCATCCACTTTTAAAGAATGGTTGTCCTAAAGAGAAAAAAAAATTAAATACCGATAAAGAAGTCATGGAAACCAAATAAGGTCTCACTGAGTGATTTTAAATTGGATGATATTAACCAGAATTATCTTTAATGTGAGTTTAATTTCATCCCTATCATACAGTAATCTCTCTTATCCTCTTAAATCCATTCGAGTCACGTGAATAATTTCCTTTTAAATCCCTCAGAGTCCAATAAGAGATCACTAATTTTGACGACTGTTTAATGTTTTGCCAACGTGTTGTGTCTGCATAGCTTTTAAAACACATTTTTAAAATTTACCCTTTCCAGTTTTTCTTAAATTTGGATGCCGTCCTAATCCCTACTCACACCTTTGTCATGTTTTAATTTCCCCTCTTTCCATAAAAGTTTCCTTTCTCTTCTCCTCTCCCCGAGAAGAAATCTCCTTGATAACAGAGGCCCAAGTAAAGGTCAGCCAGTTATAGGATTATGCTAAGACTCCAGTTTGACACCTAGACATGCCACTGAGTCTTGTAAAGAAACTCATACCCAGGAGAGAAACAAGAAGCAGGACACCCACTGTCCAACCGCTTTGTTCATAAAAATTAAAATGTATGCAATAAGGTGGTTTAACAACTAATATCTCTCGCTCTACATTGAAATACATTAGATAAGTAAATGAGATATGACTTATCATGTTCTGTTCTGGATTTGTGTTCACACAGATAAGACTGGGGCATGCTCTGGATGCAAATGTCTATTCTGTGTTAAGATATATGTATATATAACAAGTGCTAGTCTTGTACAGAAGACCGCAGGCTATATGTAAAGTAGCCTGTATTATCTTTGAGTGAGACTGTGCATTAGAAGCCTGTACTAGTGCTGACATCTAGTGGCTCCATCGACTACTTACCTACATGTATAGGTATTTTACTTCATGATATTTGCTGGAAAAAAAGAAAGATCTCCGTATAAATTACTTTATCATTAGAAATGTGTTAATTTACACTCATTTACATTCTAGTGTCGTGATAAAAATAGATGATTACTGGTATTTAGTTATATAAATGAGTTGCCCCATAATCTGTCAAGGAAATCTCAGACATATTTCTCATGAATGATTTTAAATTGTAAGTATGTATCCTTTATTTATCCATAAAAAAACAGGAACTGACATTAAAACTGTATGTGAATGTGAACGTCTATGTGAATGAATGTGCAGCAGAAATTGCGACAAATTTTACATAAATTTTCTGTAAGGATATTTTAAGTAGCCAAAAATGATTGAACTGATTATACTGTAGAAAACTGAGTAGGTACAATAACGTAGACTCATGAACACACTTGCAAAACAGGCAATTTTGTTATTTTTATATAAACACTTTGTAATTCCAGTTGACTACAGGTTACCAACATAAGCAAATACATTAGGCATAAAATCGTATAGAAACATTAGAAATCACGCTATAGCAGACGATCGCTTTTTGACACATCACCTGGTTCAAAATATTATGGACGGTTACATTGCGGATGGTGGGGGCGGTGGTGATAACAATTCTTCTCAAACTGTCATGAAATAAAAATGTCTCTCACTTTTGACATTTTGAAAGGCATATTTAGAAAACCAGGGTAAAAAAGAGCGTTACACTAACGCAATACAAACACGACAATGCTACAGGTGATCTTAAATCGTACCCCCGACGCCCCCGTTTTTATAAGTGGCTGCTTCCGCTTGCTGCTACTTCCGTTGGCGTCGATTTTGTACATTAAAGCTTTAAGGCTGGACAGGTACGGTCAGACTGGAGAGGGGGTTTGTAAATTCTGATATTGATATAAACATTTTGACCTGATTTTAGCCTGTTGGTTGCCCACAACTATAGCTAGCCCAAACAATGAAAGCAACTCAAGTTAGCTTGTTTGTGTTTTCTACCCTTGTTGTTTTGTCAACCGGAGAAAACGAAAGAATTTCTTGACCTTTCACCCAGTTAAACATTACTGTGTGACGCCGTGTGGCTGCTCAATCTCAGCGTGACACCAGCCTTTCCCATCAACCGATGACCATCAAACCATTTCTTCAGAATCAGAATCAGAATGGGGTTTATTGCCAAATGTTGAGCAGGTTTACAACATTAGGAAATTGCTGCGGTGCTTCAGTGCAAACATGGTGTCATAAATAACACTTAAATAGACATGGAAAAAATAAAAGTAGGGATAAGAATTAAGAGTGCTACGTGGAAAGATATGTGCATGAGATATACATG
>NW_005187475.1:2909962-2915709 GCF_000239375.1 Pundamilia nyererei | reverse complement strand
TATATATGAAAAGCAAGTGTACAGATAATCATAAGTTTAGTAGTTGTATCTACATTTGTTGTTTTTCCAATTTAACTTCACAGCTTCGGTCCTTGTTTGGTTGTTGTAGTCAATCTCCAAAATAAATTATCTAAACTGGAGCAATGGCTATGTTCAAGGCCTCTTGCTAAATACAGACTGTCTTTTATCTTCCACCTAGGCACCATGCATAGGCTGCTTAAATGCAAAATGAGATTTGTGATATATCTCATGAGCCCAGTTAGGTTTCGTATTGTGGTATAAATAGTTTTTCTTAAAATGTATCTCTTTTTTTTTTTTTGTTTTGTGAATATTTCTATTGTAAATGATGATGTTAACCCATAAAAGTGATTTCTAGGTGAAAGCAATTACATTGACTTAATTCTCAATTGCCTTGACAGGTGCAGTGACACGATTCCAGGCTACAGTGAAACAACTGTTCCCATCTTAAACTGCTGAAATGGCGCAATCACAGATCCGCTTGAAAATTCTCCCTAGTGTTCGCAGCTTCTTTGACAAGATGGTGCGGGTAAAAGTAGAGGGACTCACTCCTCACAAACCAGTGGAGCTGAGGTCCAGACTGGTTGATGACAAAGGTGTCACTTTCAAAGCCTCTGCCCTGTACAAAGCAGATGAAAGTGGTCAGGTGGATGTCTTCCGCACACCCTCTCTGGGTGGTAGTTACACCGGCGTGGAGCCCATGGGTTTGTTTTGGGCCCTGGCACCAGACGCACCACACACTAAACTCATGAAGAAGGATGTGCTCAGCCCAACACGCGTGGCCCTGGAGGCTCTTAATGGAGAGACTGGCGAGGTTTTAGCATCTGAATCTAATGAGAGAGGATACATGATTGAGGGGATGAAGAGAATACCTTTACAAGAGGGCAGAATACGAGGTGTCCTCTTCATACCACCAGGTTAGTAGGATTTTAACAAATTATTCACAAAATTAGGTATCAAGTCAACATTAACTGTCCCCCCCTTTAGGAAATGGCCCATTCCCAGGAATTGTAGATTTGTACACTTTTGGTGGAGGTCTCACTGAACCCAGATCCAGCCTCTTGGCAAGTAAAGGCTTTGTTGTTCTGGCACTGGCTTATTTTCGTTACCAGGATCTCCCAAAAACCCCTAAAAACCTGGATTTGGAATATTTCGAGGAGGCGGTCACATATCTGAGGAAGCGGCCAGAGGTTAGTATTGAAGAGCAAACAGCAAAGGACATATTTATTAGAAGTAATTCAATGTTATGCATCTTATGTATGTGAAGGTTGTGAAAATATTGCTCAAACATCTGCATTTGAAGTGGATTTGAGATAGAGGCCTATATTTGTGTCTAGTGTGTCAATGTTGCCACCTGCTGGCTTTTCTTCTGATATCACCATCATGGATTAATGATGAAACCTCTATATTTCTTAAGTCTTAAAATATTACAAGCTTTTTGTCATTTTTTCTTTAGTTGAAATAGTTAATTGGCCATAAGTAATTTTGATTTTGGACGTTTACAGCAAGGTGTAATGATCTGTGGTAGTAATAGTTCCATAACATTACAAAATGTTTAGGGGTTCAAAAGTAATTGAGTAGAAACACACAAAGACAAGCAAAATTTAGTTTTATATTTTAAAGAAAGTATTTGTCAGACGTGGAAACAACAGCAAACACTTTGTTAGTCCTAGTGAGCATACAACACCCTGTTCTCATATTTCTTGTACTAAAATTAGTCGATTGACTTGTGCAGCTAAGGATAATCTCCCTCTTTGGTCACATTGGATATATATAACAAGGTTGTTGTCCTCTACTGCACAATTAAATGTCTCTCAGTCATTGCAGAACTCCCAGCATCTTGAACGGATAACAATATGAGCTGCTCCCTTTTCTCCTCTTTTCGCATATCTTTCTTTTTTGAAGTAAACCCATTCTAACTGAAGCTGAGCCTAAAGAACAAAGAAATGCTAGTGTCCATCAATTTGTGATCTGCACTGTATTAGCAGATGTGCACCTGTTACTTGAAAAATTTTAACTAACATAAAACCTCTTGATTCAGGTGAAAGGTCCTGGGATTGGCGTCATATCAATCTCTCATAGTGGTGCCTTGGCTTTGAGCATGTCATCTTTTCTCTCTGGGATCTCAGCGACTGTCTGTATTAATGCCTGTAATGCAAACACTGTGCTTCCTTTACACTACAAAGACATTGTATTCCCGCCACTGCCCCCTGTCATGGAGAATGTGAAATTCACAGAGTCTGGGCTTGTAGATATACGTGACGCCTTACCAGACCCCACCAAGGGCAAGAACAGGGCGTCTTTGATTCCAATTGAACGAGCCACCTGCCATTTCCTGTTTGCTGCTTCTGAAGATGACCACAACTGGAACAGCACGTTTTTTGCCACTCAGGCTGCTGAAATTTTGAAAAAGCATGGCAAAAAATCCTACGAGGTTGTTACTTATCCAAAAGCTGGTCACTTTCTGGATGTGCCGTACATGCCTTATTGTTCATCTGGCTTTCATCCAGCTGTAGGGAGTGTTGTGGTGTTTGGTGGGGAGCCAAAAGCCCACTCTGAGGCTCAGCTGGACCTGTGGGAAAGAGTCCAGGAGTTCTTCAAGACCCACTTGGGCAACAAGAGCACTTGATACTGTATTAATCCATCGAGCATCTCTGAATGGTTGTTCTTAGAAATGGTTACCAGTGCCTGTATTTTCTAATTAGTAAAATTGTGAGAACTCCATTAACCGTCTATTGTTCTGCATCGGAAACACTCCAACAACCGTTTGGTTTCAGATGAGTTTTTTTCAGTAGGACACGGGCTTGTAGCAAAAAATCGTCTATAGTAAAAAGAATCTGAGATTTTGACTTGTCATGGGAAGGAAATGTAAATGGACTGCACATAAAGAGCACTACAGAGTTTTGTTGGGGTAGGGTGTTGAATTTAGTGTCATCCCCACTTCTTGATGCAGACTCAAGGTCTGAGTAGTGGTCTACGTCATAAGCCACAGCCATCAGCTCAAACTTGATTGTTTTGTTGAAGTATCTCACAAAAGTAGAAGACACTTGGACACTTTCTGCAGTTACTTGACAAAATGTCTACCTATAAAAGAACCTACATATGATAACTTCTCCACTGACATGATGTTGGTACAGAACCAGTTCTGCTTTTGTGCTATTTGTAACTTATTTAGTGTTTAATGTTGTATAGCAAAAAAAAAAAAAAAAAGGGGGGGGTAAATATGTGGTGCTGGTGCCAGATTTTTGGGAATCTGAACTGGTGAAAATGCATGGAGCAGTTTGTAACTTCAGCTTGAGTGGAAAACTAAGAAAACGGTAGCATGTTATGGAATCACCTACTGAAAACCAATAGTTAAGCTTCTTTAATCTTGTTTTATCTTTCTGGCACTTATCTAGCAGTATTTGATATTTAAATTGTATAGGGACTGGAATAATTCTGTATTTTAAGAAAGCTGAAAAAAGTGATCTTTGTAAAAAATATTTGATGTTTCCCCAAAAAATGAAAGAAATTTGTTGTCATGTACAATATAACCTATAATAAAGCAAAAGCAAATATGTAAATACTATTATAAATCCTGCTGTGCTGGTTTTATTTCCATGCCTGTTTCAAGAATGTGAATATACTGTGATGATCTGAGCAAGGATCTGAGAGTACACTGCACCAGAGAAGGGAGTCTTATTCGAAAGCTGGGAAAAACATACAGACATGTCCCTCACTGATATTTTGATCACATGAAAATGTGGATTTTCTGTGTAATAGGATGTCATCTTATTTAACAAACAGGAAAACATGGAGTGTATTTAAATGGCACCAATTCTACATTTAAACATTTTTTTCATGGTATTTTCCAAAAGAAAGTCCATTATTAATTAAAATGCTAAGTGATCCATGAAATGTCCTCTGGTACGGGGTTATTTTTGGTATTTTCAGCAACCATGAGAGGAATGTCGCAAGCTCCCATGAGAGTACAGACTGACCAAGACAACAGGGTCAGTGTGAAAAGAGAGTGAAGTTAAACCTACCCTTGTTTTTGAATTTTAATCCTTAATCCCCCCTTTTGACCAATATAAAGGTTTATAAAGTGCTTAGAGACACGACTTTTAAGGTGAAGTAATGTAATGAAGTATTTCCTTAAAGTATTTTTTTTGTGATTTAACAGCCTATTAGGAATGTAGCCATCCGTTACCTTTATTTCTCGGTATCAGCCAGGCTCCTCTTCATCCATGCTGCTTGTCATTCATAAGATTAAGTGGAGTTTCTCGGTGCTACATGAAGAGGAGGGCTCTCCTCTTCAGTCTTGCACCTCACGTTGTTAAATATTCAGTTGCAGGCTCCCCGCACCATCCAGTCTACCAATAAACGGCCTCTGACAGTGCGATTGGCAGCGGCAGCAGGAGTAACAGTCTGTCAGCCACACATATTTTTATTTATTTATTTTTTTCTGGACGGCGAGGGGTGATGGTGCTGTGTTCTCGGTGCTGCAGGCGTCGTTCCCGGAATGGACACTTCGCAAACCGGTGTGGTTTTAGGTGCACTGGGTGTCAGATAGTCCAGCATCCATCCAGCCACACTGCGCACGGATTTCAGTGACCGATTTCTGCCGTGCATCCGCATTACTGGGGAAATATGGGGCATACAGCGTAGGCTTTCCATCTCCCCGTGCTTTGATACAGACTGGGATTATTTTAACATGTATTTTCCTCCCTAATTTATCAGACATAATTACTGACAAAAGACCATCTCATTGCTGGCAGAGGAACGCATTTCCTGCCTGTGTCCGCGTTAAATCTTCATGGAGATCTCCCGTGCAACATAAGATGTGATATGTCGATTATCCCCCTTTTTACTATAAAAAAAAAAAGCAGGTCAGAAATGCCCCTTTACTCTTGGCTGTTGACTCTTTGTGAGCTTTCTTGAAAAACAAACAAACAAACATCAACAACAGAAAGGCATATTTAGGATCTCGGCGTGAATCGACATGGATAGTGCAGGGAGCCGGGCAGCGATGGTGGGGGACGGTGCAGTCAATTTCACAGCAGCCCACCTCTGGCTGGATCTACTGAACGCCTCGAGCCCATCGACCCGGTGGGACAGCAGCCCGCCTGCCGAGGGCACCGGGCTGGACGAGCGGCAGCGACTCGTGCGAGAGCAAGCCTACCGGGACTTCACCACCACCGTTCAGGTTTTCATCCTCCTAGGTTCGCTGATCGGTAAGTCCGCTCAGTACTCCCACACATTCAATGCAAACTCAGTAGGGAATCATAAACATATTAAAAACCCAGCCTCGTTTATGTATTTACTTATTCATTTCTGCTAAATTTAGATTAAACAGCTGCACAGTTTTTGAACTACAGGGCACTGCTTTTCAAATACAATTGAAAACAGTGAGACTCTAAGATTTGTGTAGGGGATCTTCCTGTGCGGACAACCTGTGTCCCAGTAGAATGTATTTGAAATATCTGAGACTTTTTCCAGCGTTTATCAGTCAGCCAATCAATCATCTTCTGGTCAGTATAGTAAACTAGTATCTTCGACTAAAAGAAAAGTCAAACGACGACTAAAAAGTAAAGGATAAGAAAAGCATGACAGAAATGAGTGCGTAGGCCAGTTTATTAGAAACAAACAAAACTGCTACAAGGGTACATTATTATTATTTTTAATCTAATATCCCGTTAAAACCACCAGCAGCTGCCAAATGTAAACAACCTACAGCCCATGTCACCTGC
>NW_005187475.1:2908749-2909942 GCF_000239375.1 Pundamilia nyererei | reverse complement strand
ACAAGGGTACATTATTATTATTTTTAATCTAATATCCCGTTAAAACCACCAGCAGCTGCCAAATGTAAACAACCTACAGCCCATGTCACCTGCTTACTCTGCTTACCTCTCAGCCCCCTGCAGTCATGTCTAAGTTTGATCAAGGTGCTAAAACCATTCAAATAACACTAAACCAGTCACACACATAACTCCTGATTTTCTGGTTTGACGTGGATGCATTCCATTTAAAATAAGCAGAAATACTTTAGCAAAATTTGCTGTATATTTAAGTCAGCAAAGAAGATTTTTATTGTTTTTTTCCACCAGAAAACTGATAAATAGTAGCAGTAACTTGCATGTTTTAAACTTCCTTAGAGTTGAATATGTGTTGACTAGACATCAGTGATGATGATGGTGGTATAAGTGTGGAAGGAGCTGTGTAGAATGATCTACTGCTCTTGCACACTCCTGGCTTTGACATCCCGTCTCCATCATATAGATCGCCAGAAGCATAATTAACCCGCTTCTAATGATTGCTACAAATAAATGTGTTATTTGTCACAAATGTTTTTGTGTTGCCCTCTCTGCCCTGCTACAGAAACACACACAGCCTTAGTGTTGTATGGAAACATATGGGCTCAGTGAGAAGCAGGAGCACAGCTCACCATGATGAAATATTGTGCAACTGATACAAAACGGACAAAAAAAAACACGTCCAAATGACTTGCTTTGATCCAGTGCCACCTCCTGCTGCTCAGTGCAATGCGCAGAGTCAGAGAAGCGTGCCCTGACTAGGTGTAAAAATTGCCCTCTGCCAGCATGGCTCAAAATGCCTTTTTGTTTCTCTCTGCATGCTCTACGTGTCGCAGGGAATACATACACCAATGAACCAAACCCACTTCCAGGAAGGTGAATAGCATAAATTCTCTAACGTCAATACAACAGGGCACCTTTGTGTGGTCACTAAGATTCTTGGAGACATATTAATGACAGCTATAAGACAATGAGTGATAAAATACAAACAGACTGTGTGTGCCATAACAGTAATGGGTTCCCCTTTGCTAATGAAATAATCACAATAATCACAGTAATAATTATTACTGGAAAAAATAAAGATAAGCATCAGATATTTGAATCAATTTCAGGACCAGTCAGAAACGGAACATTTCATCAGTGGGCACCTTTAAATACATGCATTATATTACCTGCAGCAT
>NW_005187475.1:2906937-2908729 GCF_000239375.1 Pundamilia nyererei | reverse complement strand
GCATCAGATATTTGAATCAATTTCAGGACCAGTCAGAAACGGAACATTTCATCAGTGGGCACCTTTAAATACATGCATTATATTACCTGCAGCATAAAATGATGAGTGTTAAAATGATGACAGTTCCACGGGGCTGTCTTTTGAAGTTGAGTCCCCTAAAAAAGTGTCTGTGGTCAATTCTCAAGCTACTTTTAATGATTTCAAAAAAGGCTTTGATTGTATGATAAAAGCCTAGCTGCATCATATTTATATTCAGACATCACTTATTATCATAGATGAGCAGGATATGCTGGTTCCATTATGTAGGCACTTTGTTGTCTCTATGGGGGTTTTAGTGCCCAAAAGAAAACCTGCATCACTGGCTGAAAGGGAAAAAAAACCATGCAATTTTTATGGGGAGATGTCTGTTTTGGAGGCATCTGTGTCATTAACAACTTGTGCACATCAATACAAATCGTTGAAGGATTCATGTTTATTACCTGAGGCATTTGACATGGAAAAGATAAAAGTAACTGCCTTCTGTATCTGCTTATGACTTCTTCTCTTATGGCACACAGAGATGTGTGAAGGTGAAGGAAATTAAATGTTGCACAAACTGCAAATTTGTTGAAAAGCCTCAATGTGGTAACATCCAGAGCTCATTAAATTCTCAGTGATGCAGATTGTTTTCACTTAGTTTGTGCACTTTGTATCGGTATTAACTCGCTGAATCATCCACCTTCTGGTCTGAAATACTCAAACTTTTAATTTAAAAGATTTTTTTTAACACACATTGTAGATGTGTGCAACAAAACAACACTAATAAGACTAATAAATTATAACTGTAGGATCTCCTTTGAAGCTTTGAACGACATTCAGCTATAATGCATGAATGTGGAACATTTGAACCCATGGAAATGGATATGTAAGAAGGGTTTTTCTATCACAAATTAGGCCAACGAACAGTCTCTCTAGTGGGAAAAAAAATCCTGCTATCTAAATTTGAAGATTTGTTTTCCAGCACAAGTAATTAACGATAGAAATTCCTCTGCTTCTTTTAAGGTTCCCTCCCCTTCATCTTTTGCTTTATGTTTTGAAATGTAGGGATCCTTGGCTTAACATCAAGCTGGTTTGCTGATTAACGGGTCTGAAAAGCCACAGTGTGCTGTAAAATGCTGTTTTGGGAGTTGACTGACATATAGCCATATAGTGGTTTCAGCAAAAGTACTTTGCTGAGTACTTTGGCAGGTGTTAAATATCCCATTTAATTCCTCAATGTTCCCACCTGGATACACGTGTGTCCAGATAGGAAGTGTGTAGCTTGCCAGAGAATCATGGGCACTTGTTGATGGGTGTGCTGAAAGGCGTTAGAAGTTGGGGAGTTATTTTTACACCACTTAACCACTGCATTTGTAACGCCCTACATTATCATCTTTAAGTTGTGTAGAAACACAATCTTCTCAAATGTGACTGTAGTCTCATTCTGATTTTGTCACGTTTCAGAAATGTTTCTGTAACACTTGTTCTGTTTTCAGATTTGGATCAGGAGGGCATTTCTGTCTCATGCCTTTAAGGATAACTGCTTAAACCCTGGTAGGAGGGGAAAGTGCTAAATTCCAAACATGCCTAATACCTCCAAAGTTGACCAGTTAGGAAATCTTGTTTGTTTACACCATAAATAAAGAGGAAACTAGTTTGATGCAGTCATTTCATTGCAGAAACAGACCTAGATAGGCCCCATTAGAAAGCTGTAACTCTTCCTAAAATATAAACTAAACTGAAGTAAAGAGAGAGGCATCAGCAGGAAATGCCC
>NW_005187475.1:2888923-2906256 GCF_000239375.1 Pundamilia nyererei | reverse complement strand
CTGTCTGAAATCTATAAGATAAAAATCAACTCTTGTATTTTGATTATTGAAATCTACTTTGAACATCACATGGTAGCATGACTCTGGAAATGATCTGGACAAAAATATCTTAAGCAATAGTTTTATCGCCTTATAAATGTAGTATCACACTTTCTTTCTTTCTTTCTTTTTTTTTTGAAAGACTGGGTATTAATTGCCTCACATTAGAGACCAAAGGTAGCAAGATAAAATGTCAACATACCGTATGAACAGACATTTGTAATAAACATTCTTTTTATGTAGTTTGCATTTGAAATAATTAATATTTGTGCTGATTTAATTATTCCACATTAGTCAGCCTAGCAGAATGTACTTTTACCAGGGTTTCCCCGAAATACCACGCCTATGTGCTATTCTGTATCAGAGCATGTTAATCGAGTTCTGCATAGTTAAAGCACACCATGTCCTGCTGAAAACAGCTTCTTCCGCCTCCATTTGAAACCTCCTGAGGTACATAACAACAGAAATCAGGGATAAGTGGTTGTTATATACGACCTTGCTTTCATAGAAAAGGTCTTTTTTCTCTCTTTCATTTAGTTTTATAAACTATGGTTACTTTTCTATTCCCCCATCCACCTGACAATGAATGCGTTTTTCTTCTGACAAACTGAGACCTTTTTTTTTAAAGCACAGGTCTCAGGAAAAACGTGAAACGGTTTCCTTCACTGCAGAACATCTTGCTCTCAGCCAGAGTGCAGCTAACACTCTGTGGGTAATTACTTTTGAAGGAGCTGAAATCACACAGGGTCCCGTGTGACCTGACATGAGTTAATGCAGTGCAAGAAGGAAAAAGTTCACCTTTTGAAACTTAATTACCAATCGTTACCACTTTGTCACTCCAAATTATGCAGAGAGAAATAGAAACATAAAAATGTCTCCTGTTGTCCTTTTTTGATTTAGTTGCAGTTTCTTTTTAGTAAGTTCCAGCTTGCAGGCTATTAGATGTAAATGATTGGGAGGATGTCTTATAAGGGTGGACCAACTGTTTTTTTTTTTTTTTTTCTTTTTATCCCTCTTTGAACCTGCTACAAGTGACATACAGCACGAATTTGTTATTGCTGATATAGATTTATTTCATTTGGCTATTTTTTATTTTATGCTTTAGCGGCACCTGCATCACTAATTTTGTCCTGTGTTCTGCCATCAAGTCTTTACAAGAAGGCACTGTCCTTTAAACAATTTTCATACTTTTTTCAAGAAATCCCCCAAAAATAAAAAGAAAAGAAAAGAAAAGAAAGAGCAAGTCTGGGGGCTGAAACTCCTTGAACTGTCACAGGGGAAGCCTTTTTGCAGTAAAATGGGGGTAAAAAGGGGTGTCCAGATGCAAATAATAACATTCAAATTGAACTTTCCCCCCCATTTTTTTTTGGACAAATTCATAAAGAGTTTGATTTTGATTTGAAGAAGTATTCTTGGTAGCGGATTCCTCGTCCTGCTGTGAGGCAGCTTCCAATCTAATGTGTAAAGACTTCCAGTTCACAGATAAGTTCATTGATGGCAAGTGTAAAACGGGCAGATTGAAAGTGACACATTTTCTTTCCTTTCGTACATCTGTCAGTTGGCTTAAATCTCAGTCCGAGAAGTACTTGCATTCCTTACATTGTTCAGTCGCAGTGTTTGTCTTGGATGGACGTCAGGAATAAGCAGCTGAGAAATCATTAATCTGTGCTATAGCAGATCAGTAAGATAAGTAAGCCTTCCTTCCTGTCAATGGGCAATTTAGTCTTCAAGCTAACCAGGTCTTTTCTTTGAGATCTATGGTGTGCCTGGTAAAAACTCATACCAGCACAACAAAAGGAAAGGGCTGCTTGTACCAGCGTTCAGGTTTCCAATCTTTATTTAAACCGAGTTAGACTTATGACAACACAGACTGTAGAATTCAAGTTTTTGTATGTGAACTGATAATATGACCATAATTCTACACTTTAACTCAAGATCAGAAAACCAAGTTGTGACCATATTTCACATTTGGTTGGATGCAGGATTGGTGACACCAAACCTTGGAGCTAACCTTTAAATGAATAAAATCTTCATTACATTTATTACAATGAGTGCGTATAAACAAAACTTGACTGGTTGGCAGAGATGCAGACTTATAGGAGTTGATAATTGTAGCTTCTACTGAGGGGTGCAGGTTAGTAGGCAAACTTAATCTCATTTTATTCTAAATCTTTAAACATCTTTCTTTCTCTCGACAGGTAATGCCACTGTGTTGTGGTGCACCTGCTGCACAAACGTCTTTAAAACGGTGACCAATCGATTCATCAAGAACCTGGCATGGTCTGGTATCTGTGCCGGCCTGGTGTGCATCCCCTTTGATGTGGCACTCGGAGCCAATCCTCGGTGCTGCTTGTGGCTTCACACGCTGGTGCTCTGCAAAGCTCTCAAGTTCCTCCACAAACTCTTCTGCTCTGTCACCGTTCTCAGCTTCAGCGCCATCGCATTGGACAGGTAAATGCAAAAACATGATACTTTTCAGTGTATACACAGAATTAAAGTAGATAGGTGGAGCATCATTTGTTTTCAGTCATCAAGTGTGGATTGTGCGTGAAATTACAAAACCCAAAGAGCACTCTATCCTTTCAGTAAAATGAGTGATGTGTTTATTTTTTCTCACTTCAGGTTTGTAGCCAGAATCACTGTGTTTAAATGATGCTTTTGAAAGACACTAACATGCACCTCCTACTCACCTCTCTGTATCTGGATGGACCGCTTGGGGCAAAAAAAGTGGGTCCTTTATATCCGCTCTCTGATCAGTTTGTCAATATGTTGCTTAGCATAGTCAACTCGCCTAATTCTCTTTCTTTAAACACCTGGAAATCCAACTCTGAAAGATTTTTTTAAAGCAGAAAAACATCTCTACACCTTCTTTTAACACCCTGTTAAGAGGAGGTGCAGGGTTGTGATTGGTGGAGCGTGTGTCCCAGGCCTCCCAGTACCACTTTGAATTTGCTGAATTTGTAAGTTTGCTCACTTACTACTAAATGAATAGTCTCTCATTTTATGGTAGTTTCTTTTTAATGGAGAAAAGAAAAACTACCAACCAAAAATCCAGAAAAAAACATTACACAAAGATTACAAATTGATTTTCATGTCACTGACTGAAATAAGTATTTCATCCTCTAGCAAAACGCGCCTTAGTACTTGGTGGAGAAACACTTTTTGCCAAGCACAGTGGTAAGACACTTCTGGTAGTTGGTCACCAGGTTGACCCTCATCTCAGAGGGGGTTTTGGCCCACTCCTCTTTACAGAAACTCTCCAACTCCTTTAGGTTTCTTGGCTGTCGCTTGACAACTCAAAGCTTCAGCGCTCTCCACAGATTTTTCTACAGGACTGAAGTCTGGACACTGGTTAGGACTCTCTATGACCTTAATGTGCTTCTTCTTTAGCCACTCCTTTGTTAACCTGGGGTTAATGTTTGTAATTATCACGCTAGAAGACCCATTCACAGCTCATCTTCAGTGTTCTGGCTGAGGGAAGAAAATTCTCATTCAAAATGACTGTACATAGCCCTGTCCATTGGCAGTGTCCTCGATGCAGTGAAGTCATCTTGTACCCTTAGCACCTCCGTTCTTCACTGTGGGGATGATAGGGTGGTTTGGGGCATCCTCAGCATTTCTCTGCATCCCAACACGGCGGCTCGAGCTGATGCCAAAGAGCTCGATTTTGGTTTCACCTGACCCCAGGACTTTCTTCCAAGCCTTCTCTGAATCCTTTACATTACAGCGTAGTGTGTTACCAATGATGTTCTTGGTCCAAAATGCCTTGAGATCATTAACATGCTCGTCCTGTGTAGCTCACCCCATGAGGCATGATCTGGCTCCAGATAGGGGATGATTGATGGTCATTATATTTCTTCTAGTTCCAAATAATCACACCAACAGTTCTCACCTTCTCATTAAGCTTCTTGCTGTTGGTCTCGTAGCCCATTCCAGTCTTGTGCAGGACTGCAATTGTGTCCCTGATGTCCTTTGACAGCTCGTTAGTGTTTCCCGTGGTGGTAGAGAGGTTGGAATAGAAGAAATTGATTCTCTGGACAGGTGTGGTTTGTACACATAAATTGAGATCAGGAGTATTTGTCATTGTTTGAATAATTGAACACAATCTGTCTGCCACATTAGCACACAGACTCTGACTTGCTCGGAGGGGATGAAGTACTTATTTCACTCACTGATATGCAAATCAATTTTGAACCTTTATGTAATTTACTTTTCTGCATTTTTGTAAATGAGCAAACCTATAAAATCAGCAGGTGATAACTTTAATTATTTCCCCACTTTATCTCAGCTGAAGTATTTGAAGCATATTATTTAACTAGTTTAATTTTATTTTCTTATGCTATACCCTTTAATTAACCTTTTGCTTTCATTAATTATTGCAAGTGGGTGCTGGTTATGTGTATAATATTTCCTAAAACTGTGCCTAAAGCTGACTATTTCCTGTTGTGCACTTTGTCCATAGTTGACCTTTCTCACAGAATGTTCCCAGCTGAGTCTCTCAACATTGTACAGAACTCATGTGTAAAAATGACTGTAGTTAGTCAGTGTCTCTAATGTTTGTATTTTCTCCACACCAGTGTTGTTTTTGCTTAAAAGAAAGTCCAGTAAGAAAATAGAAAATTGGCATAGAAAACAGTGGGCAGCCCAAGTACAGATGCACAGACTTATACGAAATATAAAAAATATACTTATACAAGTATTGAGAAAACCTAAAAGAGTTCCTTTTTCAGAATCGTATACATGACTTATTATTATATGATATTTATCGAATCATGTTTTTATCTCTTTGCATGTTGCAGCTTAAGATAACACAGCTTCTGTATGTAATGCAGAAAAAAATAGCAAATATCATAAATAGGCATGTTCAAAATGGAGCATAAAAGTGCACAGAAGCCACATTTTTATTAATTTATAATATTAAAATATACCATGGATAATATGGATGACTGCAGTAGTACGTGAATATCCTCTACCAACTTTATAGTGATTGCAGGGAGACTTTGTATTGTTGCAACCTCTTCCCAGCCCTCGTTTCACTGCTATAGAGATTATGTTGCCTCCATAGCAACTGGTACAGTCAGAATGATATCAAACCAATGAATTATTTATTCTCCAGGAGGGTAATCGAGGCTGTAGATATTCTGTACACAGGTTGGGACTGCAGTGTACATACACACGAACACACACAATCATACTGCAGCACAGACAAGATAGTCAAGGGACATCGTAGTAATGACTTTTTCATTTCGTTTATTCTCCTTATGAGTAAGGGAAAACAAAAGGATGTGAGGCAATCTGCATGCTATTATCTGCACTGCAGTTATCAAGAGATCACCCATATAATTTTAACCTCTGCAGAAGTTAATATACCATGGATAAATTAAAATTCTTTGATCTAAAAAGGGCTAAATGTTCATGATTGAATGTATCCAAAGTGGCCACTAAAAATGGCACAATTGGTTTTATTTTTAGATAACTGAGCTTTGTCCATTTCCTGTGGAATTTCCTGTTTTTCCTGTTTATAAAAATACCTCAAAATGGCTGTGACAAATAATAAGCCTATGTAATACAATAAATATGTGAAGAGGCTGCAGGATAAATTTAGTAACTACATAAAAAAAAACTCCCAGAAAACTGCACCTCTCACCTTTTTGTCTATTTGGAGCTTGTATAATGGATTCAATAATTTTATACCAGCACTACCTTTCTGCTAAAACCCCTTCAAGCTCATACGTCAGTATTTTTAACGTTTATTTTAAAATAATTTTCACATAAATCATCATAAGATGGATTTCTGTGAGCATTTTCAGTACGCCTGGACTCAGGTGACACTCTGGCTTAGGAAAAAGCTTTTTTTTCCACAGTGTTAACATCACCAAAACTATGCCTCTATTGATTTGCTGCAAGCTTTAGGATGTAAAAAATTCTCCACTGGGGAAAGCGCCCAATTTGAATGTTATCATACCATTTAATAACCATTATCAGCTGTTATCAGCCCTGTACCTATTGCTAATAGATGCTCTCCTCTACAATCAGGCTGAGAAGGCAGTTAGCTACTGTATTCAGTGATAAACAGAAGGAACCACAGATTACATAGGAGAGCTAAGTAGCAAGTATAGCTTAGTAACAAGTGCTTAGAGTTGTGAGTGGTTTATTTATTTTGTTGAGCCAGAAGTCACAACTTTTTGGACGAGAGATTGCTAAATTAGCAGCTAACGCTAGTTGGCTTTGTCAGCAAGCTAGCTCCAAATAACTCAAAAGAAATTGCTTGTAAGAAATGTTCTAACACGAGGAACCTCAAACATGTGAGGCACTTGTGTAAAGTGGAATAAAGCCTTCCTCACAGCCTCATATGTGGATTCTTGCTTCTATTTTAGCCCGAAAACAGATTACTCATTACTTCTTCCATTCAGCAAGGCAAGAAAGCCTTCTCTGAGTAAGCCTCTAGAAGGTGAAGTAGGAAACGCATAATGGACATTGAGTGGGTTTATCAAATATCAAATATCAAATACATGTTGTTAAGCATTGAATTACTTTGTCTTTCTGTCTGTAGATACTACTCAGTGTTGTACCCACTGGAGAGGAAAATCTCAGACGCAAGATCTCGAGATCTGGTCATCTATATCTGGGTCCATGCAACTGTGGTCAGCCTCCCCGTGTTTGCTGTGACCAATGTGACTGATGTGTACGTGACCTCATCCTGCTCAAATGACCCCGCCCGCTCGCTGAGTCACATGGTGTATGTGTTGATCTACAACATCACCACAGTGATCCTCCCCCTGGCTCTGGTCTTCCTTCTCATGCTTCTGATCCGCAGAGCACTAAGTGCCAGCCAGAAGAAGAAGGTGATCATCGCAGCTCTGCGAACTCCCCAGAACAGCATCTCTATCCCATACGTGTCCCAGAGGGAAGCCGAACTTCATGTAACTCTTCTGGCTGTGGTACTGGCTTTCTCAGCTTGCAGCGCGCCCTATGGGGCCTTAGTATTTTACCGCACTATTTTGGCAGATGCTAAAGAGCTGCCTGTCTCACTGTATCTCACAGCCCTCTGGCTTCCTAAGGTATCCTTGCTCACCAACCCACTTTTGTTTCTGACTGTTAACCGCTCAGCGCGTCACAGCTGTCTGGACCTGCTGGCCAGGATTCACAGACGTTACAGCCGCCGTAACGTGGTTAGCACTGGAGGTCTGGCTTCTTTAGGAGCAGATGGCGTGATTGGGGAGCCAGTAGGACTGGAGACTGCTGGTCGATCTGGAAGCCAGCTTCTAGAGATGTTTAACATTGGCCAACAGCAGATTTTCAGACCGTCTGAAGAAGAAGAGGAGGAGGATGGGGAGAATGATGTGGAGATCCCATCTCAAGGATCAGGAGAAGGCTCAGGGCCCAAAGATGACCAGAAAGGTGGGTCAAGAATGGGAAGCCTCAGAGGTGAAGTGATTAATAAAAAGGACTCTCTGCAGGGCACAGGAGGAGGGCTGGTTATCACCAAGGAGGTCCCTCCTTCAGTTATAGCCCTCCGGGCCTCTCCAGTCCATACATGCGCTTATGCCTCTTCATCACAAGTGGCACCTGCTACACCTACAGAAGCAGAGGACTCCCCACAGTTTGGTTTTGGACCTTTTGAGCTGCCACCTCAGTGGTTACCTGAGACCAGGAATAGCAAGAAGAGGCTACTGCCACCGCTGGGTAACACGCCTGAGGAGCTGATCCAGACCAAAGTGCCAAAGCAGAAGCCAGAACGCAGGATCAGCAGGAACAACAAGGTCAGCACAATTCCCACCGTGGATCCATGAACTGTACTGTTGGCCTCTGATCTACAACACTGGAAAAATCAGAACTCCTTTGGGAGAAGACAATGATGTCTGCATGGTTTCTTCTGGTTCTTTCTTCTGATTTGCAGTTGTAGCTCTTGTAGAAGTTCAGGTTCGACATTTTACTGCATAAAAGCAGGTTCCCTGAAGCACTGTATTTCCATTTGTGAATCAATTTGATATCAATATAATATTTCTAGTCTGACAAATATGTCCATTCCATCCAATTTCACAGCTCTTCGAGAGGTCCAGTTTTATAATTAAGGACTTCCACAATGACTCCATGATGAAGGAAAATAGATACCTTCATAAATCTTTCTTTTTATTGGAGGTGACATCAGTAGTCAAACAACACTGTACAAATCCAATTATCTTGAGGGATGCACTGATAATGGATAATATATTTCCACAGCAAATAATCAAGCAACCATTATGGACCTGCTAACAAAACAGTTTTTAAAAATAGTTCTAATCTGATTGCACTGTGTATATGAACACATCTTAGTGTTGGTCTTTTCACTTAACCCATTGTGGGACTTTTCTTTTCTATGTTTGATTTACAGAAATGTTTTGGGTATTGTCTGCTGCCTTTGTTTTTTGTCAAATTCCACTTTCTGAACATTTCTAGTAATGTCTTAGATGTTGTTGTGATTTTCACTTTCGATGTCGATGGTTTTCATAAGATTAAAACACTGACGTAGCGTATGCAAATACATGTTTACAATGTGAAACAATCCGAGTTCAACTGTGTGTTCAGTCTTGGTTTCTGGAAGTGCATGACATATACTGAAATCTGCAGGTTCATGCACACTGGGGATCTTTTAGCGACCTTACATCAATCTTAATGATTTCTCACAGATTTCCTGAAAGTCAGTTGCTCAATTAAAATGTTGTATAATAAGTAGGAGCAGAGATACCAAGTGCACATTTTATATCATCTGACGCTCTGTAAAACATGTTTCCTTTTAAATATCTCTGATTGACACTTCTGGCTCTGTCTCCTTTGTGATGCAGAATTCATCAGTAAAAGCTTTGACCTGCACCTTTGGCTGAGGTAAACAGAGCTGGGCTACACTTCAAATATTTGTCAAGCCGTAACTCCCTTCGGGGCTACCCACAATTCCTTGTTATGTCCACAGAGGAGCTGAATCTATGCTGCATCCTACCCATGCTGTTATCAGGCGAATCGTTCACTCATGCTTGACTTGAAATAATATCCACCGGTGCTACTTAAAAGCAAGAGAGAGATGAGTAATAGCTTTATTCAAATACACTGGATGCAGCAGTGACTTTTTGAGCGGTCAGGCTGTGTGTGGTAGTTGCTGTATTAGATTTAGTGGATAAACCGAGCAGAAAATGTTATTCAGTGTTGCACAAAGGAGAAGATTATTGATTGTTTCCTAGAATATTGACTTGTATTTCCCACCCAAATTGATTCAAGGCTTATTCAAAGACCCTAACCTGATTCTCTTGCAATGATCAAGGGTTTGACAACAGAAATATTGTAACTGTAAAAAGAGAAGTCACACTAAGGTTTAAAGTCTGCTTCCTAAACGAATACAGTAGTTCTTGACCTTGGGAAGGTCTTACCATCACAGATTGGTTAAGATGCCATTCTGAAGCTTTTGATCAGTGCCAGTAATGAATTTTTAGTTTAAGCTCTTAGGCTAACATGGCCCTAAAGAAGAAAGACAAAAAGAAAAACAGAGTTATGTAAATTCATGTCAAATATTAAATTATAAAACAAAACCCACAGAAAACCTCTTACAGAGTTAAATCAGTGTTAGTTTCCCTGTGCCTTGAGGCAAGTCCATGTGTGCACTGCATTTCGTAACTTGTAGAGTACACTGCGTAAGTCTTGAGTCAGCCCCTCCCTTTTTTATATTTTGCTAAGAAAATAGGAAATGGGTGCAGTGATTTATTGAAACATTTGCAAACATAAATGGAAATATGGTATGTAAGGCAAAAACAGAGTTTGCACAAATATAACAAGCTTGAAAATCAATATTTTACAGCACCACCTTTTATTCTTCAACACCACTGACTGAAATGCAGCCCTAAACCATGACAGCACCTCCATCATTTATTACAGATGGCTGTAGACACTCAGTGTTGTACCTCTTGACCTCCTGTGTACAATGATTTGTACCAAAAAATTTTAATCCACCACTTCATAAGATCTGTTGTCACTGTGCAGTTCTTGTGAAATTTGGTATATATCAACTTTTTCTCCCCGTATCTCTTCCTTCCTGACTTCTTGACAGCCACCCTTCCACTGAGACCATTTCTTCTGTTGAGGCTTCAGTGAACAGTAGATGGATAAGCTGAAATGCAGATGAATCTCTCATGTTCAGTGTCAGGTCTTTGCTGCCTGCTGGGCATCACTTTCAGATACTATTAATCCACTGCAGATACCTTAGGCACTTGTAACTTCTTCTTTTGTTTTCCACTTATTACATTTCATTACTTTTATTAAGGATATGCTACACACCAAGTTGAAAGATGCCACACTTTTGGCTAATAACTTTTTGTGATTCACCTTGTTAGTACAAAACCTCCCCAAACTATTAATCAAATACTGTTAAGTTCACCCAAAGAATTAGGAAAAAATATCTTTTTATTTAATCGAAATTAATTAATTAATTTACTTATTAATTTGCAGCTAGTTTCTGGTAACTAAGTGCCTAAAAATAAAACTTAAAATAGCTCATTTACTCAGTGTTAAGTGGACAAAAGAACAAAACAAACACAGAAAAAGAAACATTCTTTGGTCAATTTTCTGGAAAATTAGCAGGTCCCAGGACTGGACTGAAAGTGAAAAGCAGCCTGGAGAACTATTGTACAAGACCATTTAAGAAAATTATGATAACATCTGGCTCGAGACCTTTGCACGATATTGGACAACTGCACAAAAATTTATAAAGTGACTATTTACTGTTTGAGTACTGTGTATCGATACATAGAGAGGTAATTTCTGCTTACTTAAAAAAAAAACATAAAATAATTTAAACTTCTATCAAAGTGAAACCCAGTTTGTTCAAGTAATTGCTGGAAAATAAAAATGGCATAAGAGAGTGTGATACTGAAAGTGCTTCAAAGGCAGTGATTGACACTGAGGAGGATAACCTAATCTCTGACAGAAAATTGGGTCATGTTCTTGTGTGAGACGCAGCTAACTACCATTGCAGACAACTCGCAACTTAAAGGAAGCATAAAAATAGAACTGTCTGGCTGAAATCATCAGAAGGTTTTTTGTTTCTCATGGCCTCAGCTGGATTCATCATCTGTCAGTGGGTTAATGCTAAAGAAGTACGAACGGAAACCAAACATCACTTTTGAGAAAAACCATAAAAAAGTGTTCTGTGTCTTTGAATCAGATGCAATACCTTGGTGTAAAATTTACTGATAAGGTTATGGGAATAATTTATGTCATAGAGGAACTTGAAAACTGAAAAAAAATCATACATGAGTGACACATGCAGAGAAGCTGCAGGTGTTGTGGTAGGTTGATGTGGCCCAAATGGGCCATGAAAAAAGTGCTTCCATCCAATCAAAAGAAGACATGGAGGACATTTTGTACCACTATCAATATGATGTAGGTGTGCTTTGAAATGTTCGCTTTCCCTTTGGTGTCCTCAGGCAACAAGATTTGTGCTCCATTTGTATTCTTTGGAAAATCCCCTCATAAGGCACCATGTACAGAGGACTCCTTGCACTTGCAGGAAAATACCAATATTTTCAGTTTACTGCTGCTGTGGCTGAGCTTTAGTCATGTTGTCAAGGATTTTGTTATTGTGACTAACGGGGTGGTCAATGTCTAGATGTATTAGAAGCAGTTCAGTGGATTACCACCTACATAAAAACTCTAATGTATTCTGTCATTCGAAAAGCTGCTGAATTTAGGCATGCTAACTAAAGAGTCCCCCCATCTTTTATTAGTCTGAAACTGTCTCTTGTTATGTGACTTGCAAAGATAGTTGAAAAAAACTAAGTAAAACATGCTTCAACATTTTTAATTACAGCAAATTATAGCAGCTGCAATCTAGACTGCAAAAGTTTAATCTTCTTTGCCGTCTTTGTAAGAAGGAGCACATGACAGATTTTTGAGTAACTGAAGTGAGAGAACAAAGTCTGTATTTGTTATCAGCTTTGGTTTATTGTGATCTAAGCAGGAATTGTCGTCACTGGTTACCGTCCTTGTTTTTTTCCCTTTTATGGAAGATAGTATTGGATTTTAGGTGCTGTTTACCAAGTCAGTGGGCACGATCAATTCGGTGGTGCCATTAAGAAGTAAAACCAAAGATAATGATGGAAATTCTATGACAAAGTAGCATGGAAATGTTGTTTAGTCATATAATTTTAAATTTGTGTATTTCATTAAAATAAACAGTAGTTATGTAGCACATTTCAAGATAAATATTACAAGGTACGTGACAATCAAAGACAAAAAGTTAATTTAAAGCAAATTTAAAAAGATTTAAAAAGCTTAGCCTACTTTTTAAGAGATCACTGAGCCCCCAGCTTCTGGGTTCACTGAGAGAGAGTTCAAGAAACTGGCAGCCACCATTTTTAAAACTCTCTCTTCTTTAGTGCTATGTCTTGTATCATGCAAAGCCATCAGGTCCTAATCACTTAACCTCAGGGGACCTCCGGAGCATATATGGATGTAAAAGTTCACTGGCCTAGAATTTCAAAGTGGACCCTGATTTTAATGGAGAGTCAGTGTAACAGAATTATCAAATGTGCGATACAAGGATTTATACGAGTGGATCAGAAGTCTTACAGTAGAACTTCAGATATTTTAAGGAGGTTTTGTTCAGACAAGTAAACAGAGAATAAATCTAAATAATAATATGAAATAAAGGCATGAATGAATAATCTCCAATTCAGTGTGTGATACAAAAGAACTCAACTTACCAATATTTTGTAAGTTTGCTCCTTCTTAAGAAAGACTGAGTCAAAAGTTCACTCAAGGTTCCTCATAGAAGATTGAGCAAATGTGTCAAGGGAACCTGGAGTTTCCATTACCTTGGGTTCAAGTTTGTTGGAGCCACAAACAAGGTCTTCTCATTTTTCTTCATTAACTTGACAATAATTGCCAACTATTCAACTTTTATTACAGTACCTATGCAAGTTCTCTAACTAAGAAACGTCTTGGGTCTCATAAGAGAGAGATGATGTCACTTACATGGCAGCGAAAAGAAATGTCCTTCAGTGTGCTTGAAATGTGCTGGATAGGGATCTGGTAAACTCAAAAGCAGGCCCAGCTATACCCACCCAGTAACTCAGATAATCAAGCATAATGTGACGATCAACAGAGATAAGTATAACAGAGCAATGTCCTGCATCACCATACACCAAAATGTCAATGGAGACTCTAACAAGAGCAGTTTCAGAGAAATAATCACCAGAAAAAGATAAAAAAAATGATCAATAATGTCGTATTTTTCTAGAACAGTTGTAAGCTGCTTCTCAAAACCTTTTCTTGAAACCCAGCAATAAAATCTAATTATAAGGTTGATATGTAACTAGAATTTTTTTTTGAAGCAGGATGATGCCATTCTTAAAATAGACAGGGACCTGACCAGAGTGAAGCATCAGTTATACTGAGCACACAGGGACTGATAGACTGAAAGGCATTTTTTGAACAAAGACTCAGGTAAAATGTCAAAGGAGCAAGAAGATGCTCTCTTGAAATAAAAAATGGGAGGACTATTATAAACTGGGACCTAAACAGCCAAAAGGCTCTTCTAGCAGAAATATAAACCACCATCATATTAAATAAAATCAGTTCATGATTCCAAAAGGCTCCAGCTTAAAAACCAGTTTTACAAAGTCTGGTGTGGAATCGTTCGGCTGCACAGTTTGAAAGCCATAAGTGAGCTGCTGGTGAAGAGTAGAAACAACACTCTGACAACAAAGATAACAGGTAAGACTGTTTGAGGAGTTCACCAAGTCTAGTATAGTATTTTTAACAAGTCCTGCAAACTAAACAACAATATTACTTGCCTATAATGTTAGAAACTGTAGTATCTTTTGTAAAGAGATGATGTAGATTATAGTTAGTCAACAATCAGGATTTAGGTTAAAATATTCAGGGCTAATTGGCTAAGTGGTTAAGGGCTGATAGTGATCATCCATTAAAGAATCTTGACAAGTGGTGAACTAGACTCAATGAAATTAGTTTAAAATCTGCATTTTAATGTGCAGGACTTTGTGGTCAGAGTTCTATTCACCAATCAGGTTTGAGCAAGCTGTTGCGTGCATGGAGGCAAACAGGTCATGAAGAGAGCAGAAAAGGGAATGCCCTAGCTGAAATGCAATCTTAAAACATCATCTATTATCTGAATAGTTGCTCATAGCTTTATTTAGAAAAAAACATGTAGTGGAAAAACTGAAAGTTGGCCTGTATATCCGCTAGCTACACTCGAAGCCCCAAAAAACTGTCCCTTGACCTCGGAGGCTAAGTCCGCAGACGAGCTGATGGGTTCCCAGAGTGGCTAAAATAGCAAACAGCAGACTTAAAACTGAATCCTTTTGGTTGTGTCACATTCCCAAACTTGATGCAACATCCCCGTTTGGGAAGAATGGTCTTGAATGGAATTTTGATGTTATTTTGATGATGTGCCATTTGTGCCATTTAACTGTTATTTCTAAACAATTTACACTGCTTGTGGGAAGTAATAAAAATAATCTTCCACAAGAAATAAACACTGACTATAAATAACACAAATAGCCTCTTGGGTCAAAGTCTGAGGGCATATAAAGGCACCAAACTACTTCTGCCTTTTCTTGTTATACACAGCTGGTAGTTTATGATGGAAAATGTAATAAATGGTCATAAGTTTACAAACGTCATCATGGGCATGAATGTTACGGTAATTGTGGACTTTTCTTTTCCCAGGGCTGAATGATTGTCCAGCATACATCCTAAATGACTTTTAAACCCCCCCCCCCCAAAAGACCCAACAAGAATTAGTTGCACAGTTTGGAATTTTTTTTTCAATTTAATTCTAACCCAACCGGTAAATAAATATGCGCACAGAATGGGAACATTCTGGTTGGATGATTGACTTCTCTGCAGAGGAGTGGTCTAAGACTTCACTGAAATTGGTTGGTTTCCTGGAGTGGGCCTGGCTTTTTAGCAGTCCACAAATTTCCTTTAGGCTTGAGGTCAGGCCTTTGGAAAGGTCATCTCAGAAGCTTAATCTTAGCCTGCTTAAACATTCCAAACCATGATGTGTATTTGACATCATTGTCCTGCTGGAACACCTAAATTTATCCAGATTTAGGTCATCTAGCTGTTAATTGAAGCGGAAATTGAAGAATTTAGAGGTACTCCTCCTTCTTCATTATTCCATTTTTTTGTGCAACCTAACAGTACCACTGGCAGCAAAACGGCCCCAGAGCATGATGATAATCAGCATGCTTGACAGCAGTTACACTGTTCTTAGGTTTAAAAACCTCACCTATATTCCATATTCCAAATACACCTTTTGGTATTATGGCCAAAAAGCATTTCCAGTTCATGGCAGGCTTGAAACTTTTGGTGGTTCCTAGGTTATTCCTGAACATACGACCTAATTTCCTCACATCTGAGGGTGAGATTTTGGGTCTTCCTTCACAATTTAGCAAAGTGCTTAGACATTCAAATAACTTGTATAAATGTATAGATCTCCTTCTTAGATCTTCACTGAGTTTTAGGATCTTTCCATTGTTCTAAAAATCTGTCAGTTCAGTCAGTGCTTCCAGAGGAACCCTTTTCATGCTGGCAAAGAGTAACTACCAGTTGTAGTCAATCCTGATGACTAATACGGTAAAAGATGAAAGCTATTGTAGAACTATCGGAATATATTTGAGTCTGTATCTATACTTCTGGCTGTGTGTAGATTAAAGGAAATACAAAAATAAATTCAAAGAAATCATTAAAAGCCCCAAAGTACCATGACATTCATGCCCATGATGAGTGTATGTAAGCTCCTGACCACAACTGTAACTTGTTTCAGTTGGTGAAATAAATAACAGAAACTATGGTAAAGAAAAAATAGTTTATATAAGGTTTATATAACAATGACCAGATTGTACAGGACTTTGGTTTTGGTAGAATGTAGTACTGAAAACAAGAAAGGCTGAAGCTGCTTTTAACTACTGATCAGCTATTCTGTGCTTGGCTGACAGAGAGGCCTGAGAACATAAACCCAGAGACTTCAATTACACAATAATTGGGAGCCAGAGACTCAGTGTGATGAGAACATTTGAATGATAATTGCCTTCCTGCTTGAAGCCATGCTATAAAAGAAGGCTTAGGAACATGGACTTCTCTGCTGCGTCACAAAGAAAACTATATTTGTGCATCACTCATCATTTAGGTGTATCCTGAACATGAACAGAAACGTTGCCATAGCTACAGAGGTCTCAGAAACACACCACATAACAATGCAGCATTAAAGGTGATTAGTTCATTTAAATGCACAACAACGTTAATGATAATTTAATATGCTCCTCGTCATTATGCAGCGGTCAAGCCTTATTTTCATTTGAGAAAATGAGTCACTAAGTGGTCCACAGAGCCATTATTGGTATCATTAAAACATTAAATAACAACAAGCACACAGATGTAAATTGAACTCACATACAAACACAGCACAAAAGTTTTGTTTTTTTTAAACAAACAAATGTATAATTTATTTTTTGTAGCCATTACTGGTAATAAGTGGAATCAAATGATGATGTCTAGTTAGCGTGATGGCTAGGCAACTGAACCCAGTTCCTTTAGTGCAGGTGCTGTAGCAGCTCCATTGCTTCCCTCAGAGCTGGTTTCAAATGGGAGGCTGAGGACAGAACAAGTGTGAGTATGTATTAAGGACATGAATAGAGTGGTGGTGCTAATGTGGAGTGCCCAAACGATGGCAGGCAGACAGATGCAAAGTCAGAGATTTTAAAGCAATCACCACTCTTATTCTACTGTAGGCACAATTATAACTTTATTATAATTACTGAATTTAGTACAGCAATAACTTAATGTGTCATGCCCAACACTCAAACTCACTGAGGAACTCAGGAAACTATATTCGCATTGGCTAATAACTTGGAATAGGATATATCCTGGATAATTCTCCTTTCTGACTTTCAGAATGAACATAATTTAAACCAGAATATCCGTAGTGTAGTAGCTCATTCGGCTCACCCATCACAAGAAAGAAACCAATGAGAATCTATTGAGAAGGCAAGCGTCGCAAACAGTGATATCTAGAACAAAATAATCTTGTTTCACTAAAACCTGACCATTACTCTGGCAGTAATGACAATGACAAACATAATCATGACCAGAAGCACAGTTGGATCAAAACCTATTAGAAAAAGTCTGAGCATTGCTGTCGGAGGTGCAACGATTCTTGTGAACTTTGAAGGGTTGGACAGACAATAGATGACTAGCTATTTCATAAGCTTATCGTAGGAGCTAAAAACAAACCTAATATTCTC